>NC_136525.1:3625425-3645425 GCF_053919585.1 Euprymna scolopes
TATCTATGGACATAAAAAAAACTTTCTGGAGTTTAAACGATTTCATCTTTCAACGTGAACTCCCATTAAAAGAAGGAATGGCCTTTTCAAATAGATTGATAAAATTTTGTGTGATCAAACATTGAGCAGGATATACTTTCTTCGACTGGGCTTCAATCTATGGTCAACCACCTGTAAAACGTTAACAACAAAAACACATTTAACTGCAACCAAAACCAACATTTTTCATTATTCTCTACCTGTGCTAAAAACTAAAGGAAAATTTGACGAGCAAAGTTTGTTTTCTAGAACCATCCGTCTGCGTATCACAATACCGCGGGGCTGCTTCCCAGCTGACTATAACATGGTCTTTTTCAAGTTCAGTTTGAGTTCACACGTTCCTGTGAAACGACCGATTCGATGAAGAGAGTGAATCTCAGCAAAGCGGAAGAAAGAGAAAAAGGGTAGCAAATAAAGCGATTTGCTTTTCAGCGTTCGTAGGACTCAGTTGTTTGTTCCTCCGCTTTTTTTTTTTTGCACGGTTTGATTCTTTTTTTATTTTCTTTCTTTCTGCTTTTTTTCTTCATTTTTTTTTCGCGTCTGTGTTTTCTGTTTTTTTTTAAATTTTTTTTTATTTTCCTTTTGCCTAGTCTCACCGTCATCCGTTTCTCCTTTCCTTCCTTACTTCCTTCCTTACCCCCACATCTCCTTCCTCCCGCACCTACCTCCTTCCCTCTCTTTGATTCCAGCTGTCAATAGCAATCAGTATCAGTTTGTAGTTAAAAGCCGAAACGCATTAAACAATTACCCAATCATTTATTAGCCTGTCAACCGATGCCATCATTACTACCCGACGACGATCGATCTTTATTTTTTTTGTTGCTGCTGTTGTAGTCATCTATAAGTCACTAAAGACGGATGAGGAAAAAAGATAAAGATGACACGATAAATAAAACCTACTTTTCATACATGATTTCTTTTTAGTGATTTAAATATTCACTTCTGTTCGTCAATTTTATAAAGACCCGACAAGCACCTGACAAAATCGATGCCAATTTTATCTATGACCCGTTATAATCGATATTTGGTATCTATCTGTAACTAAAATTAAATCACCGATATATCACACACATACACGCACGCACGCCAGCACACGCACACACACACACACACGCACACGCACACACACACACACGCACACTCCCCTACGAAAAAAAAATTAGGGCTTGAATTAAATTTTTCGAGGAGTTATAAGCCTCGAAAGATAGCAGGTGGAATTATTCAATAGTTTTCACGAAATTTCTGACACTGCTAGCACTAGGGTTGAGTGTTTCAAGAATCTTTTAATTTTAAGATTCAAGAGAGTTTAAAATAAATAACAGATATGTTTTTTGAAAAGGAATTCGTTGTTTAGAAATGGTATTTTGAAAAAGGAATTTGACGATTCAATTCTGTTTATGAAAATGAAATTAAAATAAGGAATTTGAAAACGAACAATAGCGAATGTTAAACATATTGAGAAATAGATTAGACCAAAAATAGGTTAAAGAATTCTTGTTGAAGGTATGTATGCCCGTGAATTCAGGACACGTGAGTCGGGCACATGCTCGGACATGGAAAGAACGAGACACGAAAGCATGTCCAGGCCATGTGATCGATCTGCACGTTAGCCATGCAATGACGTCATGGAAGAGATGAGTTCTCAATAAAATTGGAGTTTTAGTGAGACAAACAGATAACGTCGAGAGAGTGCCGGGGCAGCGTCGGACAGAGTCGGACAGACAGAGCTGACATGAGTCAGGAATCCACCTTTGGAGTCGAAAGGCTAGAAGTTGAAATCATGTAGGACTTTGAATTCCAAGGCATCAAGAGGTCTAATAATAATTAAAAAAAAATGTATCTCATATAGAGATCACGTGTTAGCCCCCAGGAAAGTGTCCCTTGATTTCTGAGAACTTCGACTGAAGTAAAATAAAACAAAAAATATATATTCCTCGTTTTCTTTCTTTGCTTAACATTTATATTTCGGAATGAGACCTCTTGGTTTCTGAGAACTTTGGCTGAAGTAAAATCAAACAGTTTTTGTTATAGAATGTGGTAATAGAATCCGGTAAGACCAAGAAACCACAAGAACATATAACATATTTAAATGGTTAATTGGGGAGAGGGAGAATTATGTTCTGAACTTCTTTAATAACTTGGTGTTTGAGATGTGAAATCATTGGTCGGTCAAGAAATAAAGGACGTCATTATATTTTGTAACAGCGTCTTGTGTTGAATCATTTATAAGAACTTTGTGTATAAACCCATCTAAGTAATGTGTCTTCATCATCTTAAGAATATGTCTCCCTCAGTTATCATAAGTAATGACTGTTCTTTCTTTATGATAAAAGAACTGATAATCCTCATCTCTAAAATATATGTGTTAAGAAAATATATGGTATAGAACATTCACAGAATGTATAAATTTATTTTCTATATCTCACCCTCATCGAAATGTATTACATGTCACTTTAAAATTATACCCTGTCTCTCTCTTCAATATAAACAATCGACAAATATAATATTCGTCATCTTAATAAGACCACTACATAACACAAAGCCACTCATTGCTCCATACATTTTTCCATTAACTGTCACGCAGAGAATATCGTATCCATTGTGCCGCTGCCAGATATAAAATCAAATTGATTCCCTGCGTCATCTGCATATATAAAAGCGAAAATGTGTGTTAGTGTGTGTATTTTTGCGCATATCCGCCAAAGGCTTTTTTCGCCGGGCTTCTTGGTCGTCTCGCTCTTCTTAAAACTTTTTATATGCTGTCTAAATCATAATATCTACGACTTAAGAACAGGAGTCGCGGATATCTTTAATTTGCTCGACTTTTACGCGCTATTTTCGAGATATCTTTCGATCGTCGCATCTTCGTTACGCTTTTCAGTATAAAAAAGCGAAACTAGGTAAAACATCACGTGACTTAACTTTCTCGCACCTGTCAATTTTATTTCATAAACGTTAACTTAAGACACTTATCACTTCCTCTCCCCTCGTGGCCGAGATGGTTAGGTCTTAGGGTTTTTTTCCCCTTTCATTTCAACCTTCACATCAAGGCTTCGGGTTCGAGCCTACCTTTCTACTAAAACTATTTTTTCTTTTACACCTCCAAACACCCGCCTAACTTTTTTTTTTTAAAACAGGGTTGTGTTGATCTACCCCCCTCAACACACACACACACACACCTCCAAACACCCGGGCAACGCCGGGTACATCCCGCTAGTCTGCATATAAAAGTTCAAGAACAAGATTCTGAAAAGTTTTCGACTTTGCGTTCAGACGCTTCATCTTACATCGCAATTGTTAAAAGCATCTGCCAGCATCACAGCGAAATATATGGAAGCAAGTATATCACCTTGTTTCACACCGTTTTTAACTGAAACTAAGACAGAAATCCGGACTTTCATATTATGGTGTAGCCGCTGAAGCAACTCCACAAAATTGGTATGACCGTTTAGTTTTCCAAGAATCTTCCAGGGTGTATTGCGATCAATGGTATCAACAAGGCACTCGATGCTGCGTATATTTTTCATTAACTGTCACGCAGAAAATATCGTATCCATTGTGCCGATCTAAAAGCACATTGATTCTCTGGGATGATAGAGGGACAAATCCATTTCAGCAATCGATTTAATAACATCTTTGCTAAAATCTTCCCCATTGCTTCAAACAAGCTATCTATAGTCACCACACACTGATTTTGACCCCCTTTCCTTTATAAATTGGGATCATTATTGCATAAATCTAATCAGCGAAGATGAATGCATGGACTGCGTTGATAACTGTTGTTCATCAAATACTTTTGCAAGCAAAATCCGATCCCGCATTTTGCTAAATCCTACCCTCTGATGAGAAGGAAAGTATTTCTTCGAAACTCCATGGATTAAGGACTATCCAGTTATTTTGTACTTCCTTTTTAAAATTAAATATGTTTTTAACTACTTGTTCTTATATATATGTTGTGGTGGCACCCAATCATTTACATATGTGGATAATATTACACATAAATAGCAAGACTCGGTTAGTCTGAGTGTGTGTTAACCAGAAGCCACTGAAGGCCGAGCCGAGAGCAGATATGTTCTCCAGCCAAGACTCTCTTACCTGACAGCCATTATGTAAATATACTGTAAATATACTTTCCCTAATACACTTCTTATTGATCTACCTTTGTTTGTTGAGTCTTCATTTGTATTGCCTTATACGTTATTTGGTTCAACCTGCAAACATAACAATAACACTATCACCTCTAAATACCTATAATTCAACAAGCCCGAGTGCTTTTCTCCTATTAATCTCTGTTGGTCTAACAAAGTTCTCTTCGATTCTCTCTCCTCTGATCTTGAGCGCGTCGTACAGTAGGGGAAGAGGTGGCTGGTTACTTTTAATGCATCTAAAACCAAGCTCCTATCTTTACATAATCAACGCTCTGATCCCCATCTGGCATCAATCGAAATGGATGGCTCTCGTCTTGGGGAGGCTCCATGTTTTGACAAGCTTTTGGATTTGACTTTTACTCCTGATCTGAAATGGAACACGTACATTAAGTCTGTTGCCAAGGTCGCTGGGAAGATGGTGGGATCCTTCTATCGCTCCAGAAGATATCTCACTACTGATGCAATTCTCTATCCGTATAAAAGCCAAGTACGTTCAAGGATAGAGTACTGCTGCCACATCTGGGCAGGAGCTGCTAAAAAAAAAGGCCTATCATGCCTTGACAGACTACAAAATAGATTTTGTGGCTTAGTGGGGGATGCCCTTTTCTATTCCATGCAACCTGTCACCCACAGAAGAGACGTTGCGAGCCTGTCTAGCTAAAACCACTGTCATTAATTTTCCCCACTCTTTATCTGTGCCTAAATCAAAGCGTAGATTCTATGAGCAAAGCTTTTTCTTAGAAGTGCACGCCTGTGGAACTCTCTTCCGTTTGCCTGTTTCCCACCTGACTACAACCTGTATGTCTTCAAGTCCAACATAAACAAATTCCTGATGAACTGCCCCTTATGTAAGACAGTTTATCAAATCTCCAACACTAACGATTACTACGGTACTATCCCATTGATTAATGTACACACAGTAATCCTTATCCCCGAGTGGCTTCCGGGCATTGATAAGTGGTGACCTCCATGTAAAAAAAAACAACGACTTCCTTTTGAGGGAGACAATCAATTACTATATCATTATCAAATCCATGATCCCCTGAACATTGTTGAAAAGAGCAGAACTATCTTTGGATTTCACAGGTAGTAATGTTGGTTGAAAAGCTTGCCTGATTTTGTAATACATATCTTTTGAATTTATATATATATATATATATATATATATATATATATATATATATATATATATATATATATATATATATATATATATATATATATATATACTGGCATTTCAGCCCGGTGTTATGAGCAAAAAAACAAAAAACAAATAAATGGTCAATTTTTTAACTTTGACCCTTATTATGACCCCTTAAAATTTATTGTTTTTGGTTCAAATCGAGTTATAAAGTTAGATCCATTTCCAAGGAACCTATATTTAAAATTTCAAGTGTTTAAACCCCAAATTGTCGGAGGAGTTTGATAGAGTTCTCAAAGGTCAAATCGTTGAATTTTGACCCCTTAACAGCCAAATTTCTGGCCGAAAACCGATCACAAAGATTTTCCCAAATCTCAATACCCTGTATATCAAATTTCGAGTCTGTAGACTGAAAATTGACAGAGTTATTGCGAAGGAAAATGTACACAGACAGACAGACACGTTCACTTATATATATATATATATATATATATATATATATATATATATATGTGTGTGTGTGTGTGTGTGTGTGTGTATGCGTGTGTGTGTAATTAGGTTTTTATTTTTTTTGGAAAAAGAAATCCACCAGAATGCTCAATTAAAAGGAAAATCCGAAAAATAAGAGCGCATCTATATTTTGTATTTTGTGTACAGAAAGTTGTTAGATGACATAAGTCATTGGTGCCGTCGGTTTCAATCCCGATAATTAGGACTGTTTTAGGATATGGATATCTAAAACGGTCCTTATTATCGACGATACCAATGACTTATCTCATCTAACAACTTTCTGTACACAAAATACAATATATATATATATATATATATATATATATATATATATATATATATATATATATATATATATATATATATATATAACAGGGGGAGCCTCTACGGTTAGATTAATTAAATGGTTTTGGCTTTGAGTTCTCTCTGATTCAAATGTCAGAGAATCTGTAGTTGTCAGGCCTCGTTGATTCCGCAGGTGTTTCGCTCAGATGAATCATCTTTTATTTCACGCAACAAGTCGAAAACAGTTTATTCGAACTTTGTTGATCTTGTGACCCACACACAATAACACCATAATATATATAGAAATACGCAATACTCTGACTTGCAAAAATACCTTAGCCGTCTCGATGTAGAAGCGCATCACGCGATTACCAACTCCTCAAAGAGCAAGAAGGTAAAGACTAGGAGAGGGTGGACCTCCTAGACATGCACAGAAACAGAGACATACCTCAGTCCATAGAGAAAAAGCCGTTCAACTATGGTAAAAGACTAGTGGTTTTGGTGCCGAGGACCCTCTCCCCTCACCTATTGATTATTTTCTCCTTACCAAGGTTCGGAAAGTGGGATTTGAAGAACCTCCGCTTTAGCGGAAGAGAAATCTTGTCTATAAAATTTCCTGAGCAATGCCGTCAGCTTTTCTCGGTAGGGACACCCCAGGCGGTTAGCAATAAGCTGACCCCTTCTCAAAGATAGAAAGCAAAGCGTCGAAGGGTGAACCTCATAGAACTGCACAACGAACGATACACCTCAATCAGCAGGGAAAAATGATATGGTCTATATTAGTTATAATGGCGATGAAAAACATTCCTGGCAAACGGTTAAAGCTCTGCATATAAAACAGTAAAGCCGACCATTGTGGGTTTAGCGTTGGTTATAGCGAGCAAGTCTTTTTGTAACGTGACCGTCCAAGGGAACGATTGGGCTCCCCACTGGGGAGGGAGGCTGACACTCCCGAAACAGTGTAGAATTCCGGGCAGATATGATTGTTTTATTCTTATAGTATCGTTGTGTGCCCGGGCGACGGCAACCAACCCGGCTGAGAGAAAGATTGAATTTATAAATTTCATTGTTTTATGAAAGCGACAACTTAATGTCACTTTGAGAGACGTAAACATAATTTCATTTCCGATGCCAACGAGTGATGACTCAGGGTTGTTTGGCCTTTTAGTGCAGTTACCAGACCGAATAGTCATGGGCTTAACCTTTGAACGTGAGAACGACGCCTGTAATCAACAGGTGCAATAGGGGAAGATGAGACCCCCCCTGAGATGACGTAACTAGTTGCTATTGGTCCAGGAAGCGGCCCCGACACACACCTCACCTCAGTATATGAACGGGTCCCAGTGGCGAAACCGGCAGAATCGAGCTGAGACTTTGAGAGAATCAAGCACCGTCGAAGAGTCGTCACCCCCTCTCTTCCTGCATTCCACCGCCATACCGAGAAAGAGAGAGAGAGAGAGAGAGAAAGTGTGTGAGAGAGAGGGAGAGAGAGAGAGAGAGAGAAATTAATCTATTGTTATTTTTTTTTGGCTCAGTAGAGTCTGTCAAAATCAACATTGAACTACGGACAATTGTATACACACACACACACACACACACACACACACACACACACACACACACACACATATATATATATATATATATTGTATATCTTATCTTGAATTAATCAGTAGAATAGATAATTGAGTTTGTCTTTCTTTTTGTGTGCATGAGATTGATTCCCTTCCAGCACGACAGATCGACGAAGAAGCAGCATATCAACCCGATCGTGTAATTAATATCAACCAAATCGATTGACGGGTCCTGCTACACTGAGATACCTTGCGAGGGACGAGCACAGGTAACATTTGGTGACCTGTGATGGGGACAGCTTCACATTTGGTCCGTGACCGAGGATTGGGAGGGGATCGCTTCACAGGATTACATTTGGCCAATAAGGAACGTATGGTCTAAAATGCTACCAAAGGCAGAATAAGTTATTTTTTTTTGTAATTAAGCACTCAAACAATTAGAACAAACCTATTTGTGTGCAGTCGATAGAGTTCCGTGTTGACGAAAAGAATGAAGGAAGAAATGGCTGCCTTTTCTCTTCATATGCTTACGATATTGTCACCTAATATGCAAATGAAATGCTTCCGGTTGGATATAAAAAAACCTGGTTTTTCAATGACTAGATTCATTTCGGATTTGGATGTCAAAGTAGCAAATGTTGTCAGTAGTGCGTCGTGTTCTAGAGTTGAGTTTTGACAGTAGAGTGTCGAGATTTGGAGTTGAGTTTTGATAGTAGAATGTCGAGATTTGGAGTTGAGTTTTGATAGTAGAGTGTTGAGATTGGGAGTTGAGTTTTGATAGTAGAGTGTTGAGATTTGGAGTTGAGTTTTGATAGTAGAGTGTTGAGTTTTGGAGTTGAGTTTTGACAGTAGAGTATTGAGATTTGGAGTTGAGTTTTGATAGTAGAGTGTTGAGTTTTGGAGTTGAGTTTTGACAGTAGAGTATTGAGATTTGGAGTTGAGTTTTGATAGTAGAGTGTCGAGATTTGGAGTTAAGTTTTGATAGTAGAATGTCGAGATTGGGAGTTGAGTTTTGATAGTAGAGTGTTGAGATTTGGAGTTGAGTTTTGATAGTAGAGTGTCGAGATTTGGAGTTGAGTTTTGATAGTAGAATGTTGAGTTTTGGAGTTGAGTTTTGATAGTAGAGTGTCGAGATTTGGAGTTGAGTTTTGATAGTAGAGTGTCGAGATTTGGAGTTGAGTTTTGATAGTAGAATGTCGAGATTTGGAGTTGAGTTTTGATAGTAGAGTGTCGAGATTTGGAGTTAAGTTTTGACAGTAGAGTATTGAGATTTGGAGTTGAGTTTTGATAGTAGAGTGTCGAGATTTGGAGTAGCGAGTTTTGGTCGCAGTGTGTCGAATTTAGCATTTCATGGTTTTAACCACAGGAAGGTTAGTCCACACTTGATCGGTTGTTATTTGTTGGGATGACTCATATGTGATTAAGGTCGCTGGAAACAAAAGAAAATTTGAAATAGAAAAAAAAATGGCCACGATAGACATGGCGCGTGGTGAAAAAATATGACATTGATGGATGTCGTTTTTTGCTGTGCGTCGTATTCAGTTACTAAGCGAGAAAAATACAATGGCTAAATGGTTCGTGAAGACAAAGGCAGGAAGAGCGGGGGGGACTAAATAGGAAGCGCGAACGAGAGAGATATAAAAAGAGAAAAAAGGAAAAAAAGCAAAGAAAAAGAGAAAGAGAAAGAAAAAAGAAAACGAAACAGAGAGAGAGAGAGCGAGGAAAGAAAAGCGAAAGAGAGAGAGAGAGAAATGAAGAGAAAAATAAGGAAAGAGATAAAATAGCGAAACTAAGTAGACGACGCTCTTTTTTCTTCCCACAGAAGAGACGCCGCCAACCTATCTCTGCTCCATCGTTATTTTCATGGTTCGTGCTCGTCTGAACTCCAATCTATGGTCCTCGCTTGTAAAACTTTCACAAAAAACACTCGACTAGCTAAAACCACTATATATGATTTTCACAACCCCCCTCTCTCTCTCTGCCTAAATGTAAACGCAGATTCCATGAATCGAGTTTCTTTCCCAGAGCTGCCCGCCTTTAGAACACTGTTCCGCTGGCATGCTTCCCGGCTGAATACAACATCGTAGCTTTCAAATCTAATGTAAACAAATTCTTGTTAGGTCGTCCTCATAAATAATTAAATTTTACCCAATGTACATCATTAACGATTATTTCGCTACCAACTTACATGCATCATTAACTCTTATCCTTGAGTGGCCTTCGGACCTTGATAACTGGTGACCCTCAAGTTAAAAAAAGTGAAAAAGACGATTAAAATAGAAAGAGGCGAGATAGATAGATAGATAGAGAGAGAGAGAGAGAGAGAGAGAGAGAGAGAGAGAGAGATAGAGAGATAGAGAGAGACTGAGAGACTGAGAGAGAGAGAGAGAGAGAGAGAGAGAGAGATAGAGAGAGAGAGGGGGGGATCTCTTCTCTCACAAAAAATTAATTTATAGCATTATTTGCAATTTATTAATAAATGTATTTAAAATTTTAAAAACATTTTTTAAAAGAGGTTGAAAAATTATTAAGAACAACAAAAAAGTTTAAAAAAAAAAATATTTTTATCATTTCATAACATTTTCAAGTTTCCAAATGTTCTAATCGGAATTTATAAAAGATTGTTTTCTAAAATGTGCGACTTTCCATTCCTTAAAGTTTGCGCTTAAACCGAGCGATTACAGACAAGGGTTTCAAACAGCACCGATACAAGACTTTTTTTCTTATTGTAAATAACATTATGAAAAAAAAGAAAAAAAAAAGAAAGAAAAGAAAACTATATCGGACTATCCTCTCCTTCATAAAATCATGTTTTTGACGAAAATTCGGTCTTCAACAACAACAACAACAACAACAACGACGACAACAACAACAACAGCAACGAAAATAAAAATGATTTTTTTTATTTCATAACATTTTTAGGATTTCAAATGTTCTCAATTATATTTATTATTATATTTGTTTGTGTAGTCAATTAATTTAATTTAACAATTTTTTTTAATAATTTGAATTATACTTTTTTGTTTTGAAAAATATTTGGTTTCCTTTGTTTTCGTATTCAGTCTGTATTTATATGTTTACGTAGCAATTTAGTTTAACAATTTTTTTAATAATTTGAATTCTATGTTTTTGTTTTGAAAAATATTTGGTTTCCTTTGTTTTCGTATCCAGTCTGTATTTATATGTTTACGTAGCAATTTAGTTTAACAATTTTTTTAATAATTCGAAGTATATATTTTTGTTTTGAAAAATATTTGGTTTCCTTTGTTTTCGTATCCAGTCTGTATTTATTTGTTTACGTAGCAATTTAGTTTAACAATTTTTTTAATAATTCGAAGTATATATTTTTGTTTTGAAAAATATTTGGTTTCCTTTGTTTTCGTATCCAGTCTGTATTTATTTGTTTACGTAGCAATTTAGTTTAACAATTTTTTTAATAATTCGAAGTATATATTTTTGTTTTGAAAAATATTTGGTTTCCTTTGTTTTCGTATCCAGTCTGTATTTATTTGTTTACGTAGCAATTTAGTTTAACAATTTTTTTAATAATTCGAAGTATATATTTTTGTTTTGAAAAATATTTGGTTTCCTTTGTTTTCGTATCCAGTCTGTATTTATTTGTTTACGTAGCAATTTAGTTTAAGAATTTTTTTAATAATTCGAAGTATATATTTTTGTTTTGAAAAATATTTGGTTTCCTTTGTTTTCGTATCCAGTCTGTATTTATTTGTTTACGTAGCAATTTAGTTCAACAATTTTTTTAATAATTTGAATTATACATTTTTGTTTTGAAAAATATTTGGTTTCCTTTGTTTTCGTATCCAGTCTGTATTTATATGTTTACGTAGCAATTTAGTTTAACAATTTTTTTAATAATTCGAAGTATATATTTTTGTTTTGAAAAATATTTGGTTTCCTTTGTTTTCGTATCCAGTCTGTATTTATTTGTTTACGTAGCAATTTAGTTTAACAATTTTTTTAATAATTCGAAGTATATATTTTTGTTTTGAAAAATATTTGGTTTCCTTTGTTTTCGTATCCAGTCTGTATTTATTTGTTTACGTAGCAATTTAGTTTAACAATTTTTTTAATAATTCGAAGTATATATTTTTGTTTTGAAAAATATTTGGTTTCCTTTGTTTTCGTATCCAGTCTGTATTTATTTGTTTACGTAGCAATTTAGTTTAACAATTTTTTTAATAATTCGAAGTATATATTTTTGTTTTGAAAAATATTTGGTTTCCTTTGTTTTCGTATCCAGTCTGTATTTATTTGTTTACGTAGCAATTTAGTTTAAGAATTTGTTTAATAATTCGAAGTATATATTTTTGTTTTGAAAAATATTTGGTTTCCTTTGTTTTCGTATCCAGTCTGTATTTATTTGTTTACGTAGCAATTTAGTTTAACAATTTTTTTAATAATTCGAAGTATATATTTTTGTTTTGAAAAATATTTGGTTTCCTTTGTTTCCGTATCCAGTCTGTATTTATATGTTTACGTAGCAAGATAGTTTAACAATTGTTTTTAATAATTTGAATTATACATTTTTGTTTTGAAAAATATTTGGTTTCCTTTGTTTTCGTATCCAGTCTGTATTTATATGTTTACGTAGCAATTTAGTTTAACAATTTTTTTAATAATTCGAAGTATATATTTTTGTTTTGAACAATATTTGGTTTCCTTTGTTTTCGTATCCAGTCTGTATTTATATGTTTACGTAGCAATTTAGTTTAACAATTTTTTTAATAATTCGAAGTATATATTTTTGTTTTGAAAAATATTTGGTTTCCTTTGTTTTCGTATCCAGTCTGTATTTATTTGTTTACGTAGCAAGATAGTTTAACAATTGTTTTTAATAATTTGAATTATACATTTTTGTTTTGAAAAATATTTGGTTTCCTTTGTTTTCGTATCCAGTCTGTATTTATATGTTTACGTAGCAATTTAGTTTAACAATTGTTTTTAATAATTTGAATTATACATTTTTGTTTTGAAAAATACTTGGTTTCCTTTGTTTTCGTATCCAGTCTGTATTTATATGTTTACGTAGCAATTTAGTTTAACAATTGTTTTTAATAATTTGAATTATACTTTTTTGTTTTGAAAAATATTTGGTTTCATTTATTTTCGTATCCAGTCTGTATTTATATGTTTACGTAGCAAGATATTTTAACAATTTTTTTAATAATTCGAAGTATATATTTTTGTTTTGAAAAATATTTGGTTTCCTTTGTTTTCGTATCCAGTCTGTATTTATATGTTTACGTAGCAATTTAGTTTAACAATTTTTTTAATAATTTGAATTATACTTTTTTGTTTTGAAAAATATTTGGTTTCATTTATTTTCGTATCCAGTCTGTATTTATATGTTTACGTAGCAATTTAGTTTAACAATTTTTTTAATAATTTGAATTATACATTTTTGTTTTGAAAAATATTTGGTTTCATTTATTTTCGTATCCAGTCTGTATTTATATGTTTACGTAGCAAGATATTTTAACAATTTTTTTTAATAATTCGAAGTATATATTTTTGTTTTGAAAAATATTTGGTTTCCTTTGTTTTCGTATCCAGTCTGTATTTATATGTTTACGTAGCAAGATATTTTAACAATTTTTTTAATAATTTGAATTATACTTTTTTGTTTTGAAAAATATTTGGTTTTCTTTTGTTTTCGTATCCAGTCTGTATTTATATGTTTACGTAGCAATTTAGTTTAACAATTTTTTTTAATAATTCGAAGTATATATTTTTGTTTTGAAAAATATTTGGTTTCCTTTGTTTTCGTATCCAGTCTGTATTTATATGTTTACGTAGCAAGATAGTTTAACAATTGTTTTTAATAATTTGAATTATACATTTTTGTTTTGAAAAATCTTTGGGGTTCTTTGACAGCGAGTACTGTAATAAGATTAAAATCTTGGACTAAAAGCAGCAGTCTAAAATTACCCCCTGGATTGTAGTTTCCTGAAAATAAATATTTTGAGGGCTTTTTGGAATTTTTAAGGTTAACGGGTTATTAAATGCCAGCAAGGGGTTGAGCGCGGCAAATCTTACGACCCCCCCGGGCGGCAAAAACAGTACCTATGTTACTGACAGGGTACCATTGTGAATAGACTTGACTTTACGAGCAACTTCTCTATCGACATCGTTACTATGGTCGCTAGAAAAATGGTTAGATCATTCTACCGCTCCAGAAGGTATGACGCAATGTATTATTTGTATATATCCTAAGATAGAGTAATTTTGCAATCTTTCTTTCATTCACAAATTTAGTGGGACGGATTCCCTTTTCTTCGAAATCTAGTGGGACGTATCCCCTTTTCTTCGAAATCTAGTGGGATGTATCCCCTTTTCTTCGAAATCTAGTGGGACATATCTCCTTTCCTTCGAAATCTAGTGGGACGTATACCCTTTTCTTCGAAATCTAGTGGAACGTACCCCCTTTTCTTGGAAATCTAGTGGGACGTATCCTTTTTTAAAAATCTATTGGGACGTATCCCCTTTTCTTCGAAATCTAGTGGGACATATCCCCTTTTCTTCGAAATCTAGTGGGACGTATCCCCTTTTCTTGAAGTCTAGCGGGACGTATCCCTTTTTCTTCAAAATCTAGTGGAACATACCCCCTTTTCTTCGAAATCTAGTGGGACGTACCCCCTTTTCTTTCCTGCATTCACATGAGAGACGTCGCTAGTCTTTCTCTGTTATATTGTTGGTTTCTTGGTAGGTGCTCGAATCAGCTCTAATCTTTGGTTCTTTGCTATTTGCGTTTCAATCTAATCTCCTAAAGCGAAATTCACTCTCGAATTGTAATTGTAGTTTCGATGGAGTGCAGTGTGATATTATGATTAGCGACCCCCCTCCCAACGCAATACCTCTCCCCCAAAAAACAACACGAGTTCATGAAATGGAATATTCCTGGCATGAAATTGACATTGATGGATGCTTTTTGCCGGAGGGTTTCATTGTTCTGGATTCAGTTACCAACCGAAGAAGTACAACGATTCGTATGGTAGACGAAAAAACGGAACGAGTTAAGCATATTTATTTTAAGAGACATTGCGAGCCTGTCTCTGCTTTATCGTTATTTTCATGGCAAGGGCTCGTCTAAGCTCCAATCTATGGTCCCTCCTCGCCAAACTTTCACTAGAAACATTCGTCTAGCTGAAAACACTATATGTGCCTGAATCTAATCGTAGATTCCATGAACAAAGTTTCTTTCTTAGAAGTGCACACCTGTGGAACTTTCTTCCTTTTGCCTGCTTTCCATCTGACTATAATATGGTCGTCTTCAAGTCCAATGTAAACAAGTTCTTGATAAGCCGTTCCCCTTAAGTAATCCAATTTACCAATTTTCCACTACTAACGATTATTTCGACATTGTCCAATTGACCACTGTACGCTTATTAACCTTTACCCTCGAGTGGCCTCTAGGCCTTGATAAGTGGTGACTCCTTTTTAAAAAAAAAATGATTGATTTATTCGTTTATTTATTTACTAGCAGAAAGACTCGACGTTGTCCGGGATAGAGTATTTTTTATTGCCATTGGAATATGTGAATTAACCCATTTTTTAATCACGTTGATTGATTGTCAGCTTTAGTAGGGACCCCTGCAGTGTACGGACAAAAAAAACTTCACATGGCTGATTTAGTCTAAAATACATTTTAGTCCATATTGCACTGTAGAGAATCTACTGTTCGTTTGATAAAATCTCTCTATATATAAAAGCGAACGTGTCTGTGTGTGTGTCCGTGTGTCTGTGTGTGTACATTTCCCTACGCAATAACTCTGTCAATTTTTAGTCTACAGACTCGAACTTTGATATACAGGGTACTGAGATTTGGGAAAATCTGAGTGATCGGTTTTCGGCCAGAAATTTGGCTGTAAACCGATCAAAGTTCAACGATTTGACCTTTGAGAACTCTACCAAACTCCTCTGACAATTTTGGATCTAAACACTTGAAATTTTAGATATAGGTTCCTTGGACAGGGATCTAACTTAATAACTCGATTTGAGCCCCAAACAATAAATGTTAAGGGGTTATAATAGGGGTCAAAGTTAATAATATTGACCGTTTTTGTTTTGCTCAACATATACCTCCAAACACCCGGGCAACGCCGGGCACCCATGCTAGTTAGCTATAAATAATGGCTTCACTTAAAGTTTCGAATGTAAAAGTCAAGTATCATGGTTCAATTGTGCTCTAAAAAGAAGCATTGATCTCGAACGTTCTCCTGTCTTATAAAGGAATCTATAGTTGATTTTATAGGCTGAACCTTTCTGCTTGTGCAATGATAAAACTTCTCAAATGCATGTTAAGTTGTATAAAAGTGTTAACTTTGGTCAAAATCGCATTTCCTTCTTTAATCGGATTTATTCGATTATTGATTTTCAATATTTTTCTGACGCATTTCGAAGCAAAGACTATGTAAAAACATCCCCAGATAATCGAGTAACAACGTGTGAAATTTCTTTAAAAAAATCGACCTAGTCGTTAACGAGTCCATAGGGAAAGAACTCACACACACGCGCATACAAACTGACAAGGTTGTATATATATATATATATATATATATATATATATATATATATATATAATTTTAGTGATTCAATGAATTTTTAAAAAATATAAGTGAACTGTTTGAGTTTCATATCAAAGTTTTTTTTATTTTTCTAAGACATAGAATACAATAGAAATTTTTTTTTATCTCCTTATCATATAGGGTTTCGATGTCTATCATCTCTTCAGAGGAGAAAATATTAGCAAATAGCTATAATGGTTTACACCCTATTTGTTAAAGTCAGTGAGACATGGAAAATCATAATTAAAAATTGATTAATTTAAAAGTCATAGAGTAAGGGAAGTTAAAGAAAAGGATATAAAAGTTTACATCCAAATTGCATGGTAAAATCCGAGGTGACTGTCCTTGAATGCAGTGTGGTAAAAAGATCCAAACTCTATTTTAGGTAATCCACATCACATAGTGAAGATCCGTTACACAAACAACAATTTGTTATTTTGAGGTTACAATGACGGCTTCTTCATAGAATGACAGACTTAATGGTCAATGAAGACGAAATCCTTCTAGTTTGATACAATTTTTATTTTTGTTTTTGAAAATAACGATATTGGTTAAGAACATGCTGGTCATAAAATTGGGAAAGTGGGAGGACTTGATGAATAGAGAGTGAAAGTGTTTCCTACGTTCTTTGTGAGAGGCGTTTTGATCAGAATAAAAGTAATAATTTGTGCATCGCAAAGAAGTATACCAGTGGCGACTCTAGCCTATTATTTCTACTCGTGCCCCCACTGCCTTCTGTCATCTTCAGTTCCCAACCCATGATCCATGGAATCAAAGTAAGTCATCATAGTTGCTATTGCGTGACTCTCCATTGTATATATATAGGTTTTTTTTTGGGAAAAAGAAATCCATCAAAGTACTCAATTATAGGGAAACTCCGAAAATAAGACTGTATTTATATTTTATATTTTGTTTACAGAAAGGTTTTAGATGGGACAAGTCATTGATACCGTCAGTTTCAAACCTGATAATTAGGACCGTTTTTGATACCTATATCAAGCTCTCTTCAGCCAATACTCCTAATACTATTATTCTTTGTGTGTTAAAGGTGACCTGGTTTTAACATTAGTACTCTTTAAGGAGTATTGGCTGAAGAGAGCTTGATATAGGTATCTAAAACGGTCCTAATTAGCGGGTTTGAAACCTACGGTACCAATGACTTGTCTCATCTAAAAACTTTCTGCAAACAAAATATAATATATATATATATATATATATATATATATATATATATATATATATATATATATATATATATATATATTGTATTGGTAGCAATTATTTGTTTGTTCAAAACAAAATATATAAGTGTGTCCACCAAAAGAGTGCTCAATGTTTAGACAGAGCCAAAATAAGTGAATTTAGTTTACAAACAAATGGCTACACATAAGCATACATGTTTCAGCGAAAACCCAGTACGGGAATCGCTTCCTCAGGCCAAGGACATCTCTCTCTCTATATATATATATAGTGAATAAATGACAAAAGACTATATTCCAAAATTCATGATGTTGGCCATCTTATTATTTATTCCTTTAATTCAGTTGACATTTACAGTTCTTGACATCTGTTTTGTAGCGCATATACACGTTCTTTAAATTTATAAGATTAAAATAATCACTGATACTTCACTTTTCTCTTTCGAAATACTTAGTCTTTTTTGGTGCGCCCAACAAAAGAAGGATGAACTGTAAATTCACCCTTGTCCGTTTGTCCGTTCGTCCGTTCATCTGTCTGTACTTTTCTCAATAACTATACCTTGGAATTTTTTTAAATTTTGCGCAAACATGAAACATGATAGGAGAAAAAAAGTAACAGAACGGATTTTCCGGGAAAACTCCGGTTACCCCTCCCTCCAGGGATGCCTTTCTGGTTAAAATGGCTAAATTTGGTACTTTTATGCTTATTAAAAAAAAATTGATGTCTTGGATTTTATAAAACTTTCTGAAAAGTTGTAACTAACTGATTTTTATATAATATTGTTTGTCTATACTGCGCGATAACTCTTGGGTGTGCCCCAGGGGCTCTTTTAGGGCTAATAAAAACACTCCATTTTTGGGACTATTTTACCATATTTGTCCAAAATTTTGTGTGTATGTCTATTTAGCAGTTTTGCATGGTGCTGAACTCAAATTTAGATATGTTAAGGCCTTGGGGACTTTTGGGACTAAAGGCAATAAATGTGTACAAAAGCATTTGAATTTTTAAAATTTATTTATTAAAAAACTAGCCTGGGTACCCAGCGTTGCCCGGATGGTTGGAGATGTGTGTTGAGCAAAAAGAAAAAATAAATAGATAAAAGTGGTGGTATGCAGGCAGGCTCGAACTCGTACCGCGAAAGGAGGAAAAGACCGTGACCGCCCTCCCCCAAACAGGACGTCTTTGCTGTTGCGCCCATCGCCACACCGGAAGTGACGAATGTTCAAATTAAGGCTAGTCAATCGAAAAGACGGGATGACTTTCGAAAATTTCGGCGTAAAAAGCGACCCCTCCTTGTAGAAAAGTGCCAAGATGAGGATGAAGGAATTAATGTCTTTTACCAATTTTTCAATATTTGTCGCCCGAAGGGTTGAGCTTCAAAACGATACCGATTTCATGAAAATCACACCTCTGTCGAAAGATTTAGACAAACATACATACATATATGCATACATTAAAACAGACAGGTGAGATTTATATTATAGATGTCTGCACTAGTTTTGGTCTTAAAACCGTTAAAGTTTGCATTTTGTAACGCATATATCAGCAGTCAGACAGACCCTCCCCCACCAGACTGACCCCGCCGCCTGAAGTCCCAACCCTACATTGTAAAGATCCCTAAATGCCGTAAAGCCTTTTACTCAACAGTGGGGTTTTATGTCAATGTTCAATAAAACAATCAGTCCTTCAACAACATCTTTAACAACGTCCCAAGCATTATCATCGCCATGCGACGTAAAAAAAAAAGAAAAATGATACTCGATTTTCCTGACAAAGAATTTGTTATAATTTTAAATTTGTTTTAATAAATAAATGTATTTATTAAAATAAAAATGTCCGCATTAGTTTTGTTATTAAAACCGTTAAAGTTTGCATTTTGTATTTCATATATCAACAGTCAGACAGTTCCCCCCTCCCCCAGACTGACCCCGCCGCCTGAAATCCAAACCCTACATTATAAAGATCCCTAGATGACTTTTTACTGAAATAGTTCTTCTCTAGATCTGCTAGACTTTGGAATTCACTCACAGGACCCTGCTCCCCTGACTATACTGGCATGCAAAAGTTCAAATGTAATGTTATCAAATAACTCGCTTCTCAACTCCCCACATAGTATTCTTATAAATTTACTTCTAATTATTAGCTCCTTCCTTCGTAGTGGCACTGTGTTTTGTTTGGGGTGGTTTAACAGTCAAAGTTAGTTAAAAAAAAAAACAATATAATACAAAGTTTTCATTTACCATTTTTCTAAATAACTAGCTGGAAGGCTGGACTTTTATTTATTTATTTTTTTTCTTACTCATGTTCACCCTTTACAAAGCATATCACCACTTGAACGTAAGGGTCTACTATTTGGGGCCATGTCTAGGAAAGATTAACAAGATATTTGTTTATGTTACATTTAAACTTCTGTATATCAGTACAGCCAGAGAAGCAGGCAGCAGGAAGGGAATTCCATAGTCTAGCTGTTAGAGGGAAGAAACTATTAGAATAGAAAGCTTTCTGGCATTTAGGGACA
>NC_136525.1:3650425-3722925 GCF_053919585.1 Euprymna scolopes
CTCTTGACAAGTCTCGGACGAAAGGTACCTCGAGGTTCTTTTTTAAAAATTATTTTAGTCGAATTGTCTTTTGACTATGAAGTTGAAGTCCAATCTAAACAAATTCAAAGTCCAATGTGCAAGGCCAATGTAAATCAATTCAAAGTCCAATGTGCAAGTCCAATGTAAACCAATTCAAAGTCCAATGTGCAAGTCCAATGTAAACCAATTCAAAGTTCAATGCGCAAGGGACAGGAAAGCGGTTCGATCAGTACACACACAGACACGATGACACGCCACCAACACAATCCAGCGTACACAGTTACCAACCGGCCGTTCTTTCCTCCTGCCTTGCCTTCCAAAACGACCTGAATGTCGAAGACCAACTGATTTGCATATATGCACGAGATTTTGCGAGAGTTTCCGAGATCATACCATTACAAAACGCTGTCAGCGCCATCTTGGAATTCTTTTCTTATCCTAGCTTTGCAGCGATGACAAAGCACACACGCACACCTAGGTCGTTTGAACGGTAAGCCCTCATTTTCACAGCTTTTGCCACAGCTTTTTGTGTCTATTTTTTCTCCCTGCATCGATCTTCCTCAAAATTCTAATAATGACTCCACTTATATTTTTTAAAACTTTTAGACAATTTTGTACCACTAAAAACCTATATATATATATATATATATATATATATATATATATATATATATATATATATATATAATGAAAGGACCTTTGTTTCACCTGTTGAGACTGCACGTACGCGCGCGCACAGGCGGTCGGGTTAGGGTAAAATAACCTGCCGATAAGTGCAGATCAATCAAAACTGACGTTGACGGACATGAATACGTCAAGTAATCGAACTCACAGCTACCAGGATTAAACACCTACAAGAAAACAGATCGATATATAAAATCTACGGTTCTTTGCTATGACAGGGTCGCGTTTGAAATAAATCTTTTAAGAGCACAATCGAAGTATGATAGTTGACTTTTGTATTTTAAACTTTAATTCAAGCCATTATATGTAAAAATAATTTTGTAAAATCAACAGTAGGTTCTCTACAGTGCAATATAGACTACAATGTATTGTGAACTAAGTCACCGCGAAAGGCATGTGAGCTTTCTCCTGGTGCACCGCGATGGGCCCCCAACTAGGGCAGTGAATCGATTTGATTATAAAAAAACCGGCGATTTTGATGACAATAAAAATATGGGAGTGTGATTCGTCGATCATCATTCAATCCCGAGCAACGTCGGTTCACCTGCAGTAATAATTCGATAATTCAAAAGATTTCAGTCATTTGCACGTGACTTCGTTTTCTTTCTTTTTATTTTCCTTTGAGACTAACACTTTCGTCGTTGTCAATTATCTTGGCAAGACAGACCAGATCGAAGGTTTAATTACTGCTTGCAATATAGCTTCCGTTAGTTGACAAGCGCCATTTTGACGGACGTCACGAACCGCTGACAAATTTTGGCGGGGAATAAGGGTTGGTGTGTGTTTGTCATGACCGACAAGCATCGCGGCACGAGAACCAACTGATTAGTGAGTTTTCATCTTTGTGAAGGGAGCGTTTACTATTGTTTGTTTGGCAATATTGAATTTTTTCTAGGATTTTTTTTTTTTTGATGAATGGAGTTGATTAGCTGTTTACGCATAATGCCGGACATACGATTGATTGATTTCAATGAAATAAGTAACCCTTCAAACCATCTAAATATTACATTGAGGATCAATTAGTTTTAAGGACCCCAGAAAATAAATGAAACGATTTTAGGTCTACGAGGTCCCTCAAATAAGTTTCCAGACTTTTTTGTACAGGCATTTAAGATTGTCGTAGACTCTTGAAAATTCAGTATGTTATTGCTATACATCTTATGACTGACCAATTTTTTTATGATTGCAGGTTCAAATGAGCAGCTACAACAAGAATTGGAATACGTCCCATTAAAGCAATCTGGACACGAGTACACTTTAGAAGAACGATATGCAATAACATTCTTGGAAAAATGCCAAATGAAACATATAGAACGCTTCAGACTGCTTTTGGACCATCCATAAATCGAGCATCAGTTTTATTTAAAAAATATTTTTATTACATTTTCTCCCCAAACAAGGCATATTGCCACTTTGATGTAGATAGCTACTACGATGGATATACGCTACAGGATTACTATGTAAGGAGTTGGGCAGCAAGATGTCGGTTCACATTACACTTGAACTTCCGCATTTCAGTACAGTTGGGGAAGTAAGGGCCCGGAAGGGTGTTCCAAAGTCTAGCAGTTCTGAGGAAGAAACTGTTTGAGTAGAAATCTCTTACATCTAGGGATCTCTACTGTGTAAGGGTGGGATTTTGCTGCTAGGCGAGTTTGTCGGAGGTATTTACGTCAAGGGAGTACAAGTGTTTGTAATTCGTTAGAGCATTCAACATTTAGAAAAGGCAGAGGGATACAACTGTGAACTGTGAAAAATTTCCCCCACTCTATATCTGTGCCTAAATCAAAACGCGGATTCCATGAACAAAGCTTCTTTCTTAGAACTGCACGCCTGTGGAACTCTGTTCCGTCTGCCTGCTTCCCACCGGACTACAACTTGGATGTCTTCAAGTCCAATGTTAACAAATTCCTAATGAACCGCCCCCTTAAGTAAACACTTCATCAAATCTCCACACTAACGTAATGTACTTGCAATAACACTTATCCCTGAGTGGCTTCCGGGCCTTGATAAGTGGTGATCATTGTATAAAAAACAAAACAAAAAAACATTTCGTCGATTAGAGATAATTCAAAGTAAAATGTCAGATTGCACCCATATTAATATTGTCTTGTACAATATTTTAGGCGGAGTCTAGTATAATATCGTTTGTTCATCCTTAGACAATCCTCAAATGCATTATCGCCTGCGTTTCCTGAAAGGAAGTGATAATGACTTGATATTTAGTTTAGTGAAGTATAGTTTAATTCGTCATTCTGCATGTTTCCCAAGCATATAGTATAAGTTCTTTCCTCATAATACAATCGAGACCCCCGATGTACAATTCAGGAGTACTAAATGCTGGAATAAATATTGTAACAATGAAAATAAAATAAACGAAAATTGACAGATGGTAGAGAAATGTACACACACACAAAGACAATTTCGCTTATATATATATATATATATATATATATATATATATATATATATATATATATAGCGAAATTGTCTTTGCGAAGCTCGCGGTTTGTTTACAAACGTTTGAGCACTTTATGAGTGGCGGACGGATGTTTATTTAAATAGACATTCGGACAGATTAGTTGCGGGCACCGCTTCCGTGGTCAAGGGGTAGAACTGCCGACTGTCATCACGACGGTTCTAGGTTCTAGATTCGACTTGGGATAGGTGCTAGTCTAGCGGCACTGATGAGTTGTGATACAACAAAACTGGACTGCATGTCGATGACTACAAATATATTTTATATATATATATATATATATATATATATATATATATATATATATATAAAGCTGAATGTGTGTGTGTGTGTGTGTGTCTGGTCACGAATAGGCTCCTATATCGTTGCCTATTTAAAAAAAACTGATCACATATAATGATATAAGATGTATCGAGACACAGGAATGGGTATGTTTCATCTGGCATAATGATGATTCAATAAAATTGTGGGGTCTGCGTTCGCGCCTGGTCCACAAAGTATAGAAATAAAAACTTTAAAAATTAAAAAAAAAAAGTTTACAAGGGTTTTTGATATAGATACACATAAGAATACTTTGATAAGTATGTTTCAACTTAAATAGGGATGGTATAATAAAATTTTGGGATCTGCGTTCGCGCCTGGCGTCCATAGAATGGAAATAGGCACAAACTTAAATAAAGACTTTTCATATCTATCTGCGTAAGTATACTTTGATAATTATGTTTCAATTTGAAGAAATATGGTATAATAAAATTATGGGGTGTTCGTTCGCGCCTGACCTCCATAGAATGTAAATATATGAGGGTCCACAATAACACCTTAATTTAATCTTAATTCACGTTAGCTTTTATTTATTTTTTTGATTTGAATCATATTGTGTCGAATAAATTCACCTCATAAATTTACGTTCTTATTAAAGTGAAAGCCCCCCCCCCCAAGTCAAAATGTTCAACCTATAGAGCCTAATAAAAAATGATAAAAAAAACAATATTTATCATTTTCTATGATAAATTTAAAACCTCTAACCTGATTTGATTGCCACCATTTTGTCGATGAGATTAACCATGCATCGCCCCGAAAACCGCCCTATATTTAATTACTTGACTAACCAACATTCCTGTATTCTGTTCCAATTTTAGTTGACAACACATCTATACTTGAACAAACCAATAATAAACGGCAACTTGAAATACTAGAAGCATTACTGATAAAATCTAAAAAACAACTATTAATAAAATAAACGTTAAAAATACTAATAACATCCTGAAGTGTTTGTAGAGCTATTTATTTAATAGTTTTGCAAGCGTTTCAGGATGTTATTAATTTTAACCAAGGAAAAAAAAAAAAGATAAATAATTAACCAATGAAGAGAAAAAAAGCTTTATGAATTGTTCAAAACAAGTAAGATTAAGTTATCCCTGACGATGAATCCTGGAGGATTGGAAAGTACTCGAAATTATGATAAATATGGTGATTACATCAGCCAGTTCCCGTCAGACATTGCCACATTGCTTATTTACGAAAATTTTCGTAAATAAGAGTTGTTGCCTGAAGATGTCTCTAGTTACTAAATACTAGAAGACCGAAACATGCTCATGACTGTGTAGCAACAAATTACTGCTTCTATAAAGACAAATTGAAAATATAACTTGCTCTACTTCCGTATTGAGTCCTCTTGTATTAACCTCGTTATATTTTATTGGTTACCCTACTTTGGAAAAATAGAAACCTCAAATTATATATATATATACATATATATATATATATATATATATATATATAACTACTTAATTTACTCACATAAAATTAATATACGAAAGTATAGATTTATGCGTAAACTTTAAGTATTTACTTCAAAAATGCTCAATACGTAGGTAGAGCTAGTTAGTAATTTATAAAATGTATATGGCGATTAAGCTACACTGAATATTCCGCGTTTCATCCACTCTAAGACTCCTCAGGCTTGTGTAGCTTAATCGCCATATATATCTTATAAATTAATATATATATATATATATATATATATATATATATATATATATATATATATATATATCATGCAGTAGAAAAGAAAAGTTTGCAAGACAAAAAGCAAATGTAAACGTCAATCTAATATAAATATTAATATTTAATTCCAAACAAATAAAAAAGCTCAATAAAACGGAAGATAGGATGTAGAGCTTAATACAAGAAGCATACATGGAAACTGTAAGCGAAATTTACATGTACAATATATTTTCGACAGAATGCCTCAAACAAAAACGATTAATGAGTTCTTATATACATATTTATCTGTGTTTCTCTCTCTCTCTCTCTCTCTCTCTCTCTCTCTCTCTCTCTCTCTCTCTCTCTCTCTCTTTCTTTCTCTAACAGTACAATGCATGACAATAAGTTCATAGAAGACTCAACATCTCGTCTGTTTGTTCCGGAAGCCATCTTTGAAAAAAAAAAAAAAAAAGATAAAGATGGATGCCGGAACAGCGCACAATATTAAATCTTCTTTTTAGGCGGTCTGCTAGTATATATATATATATATTGTGTCAGGTCATGTCATATGCTATTGGTACCATGTAACCCAGTACTACCTGCCTCATGGTCGGGTCACCGGGTACTAAACTGGTTCCCCCACCAGACTTGTTTGGTGAGGAGGGCGGCTAGTCTCCCTGGAGGATTAAAAACAAGACCTTCCAAAGGGCGAATAAACTCTTTTTCTGGGTCAACGGCCAACTAGCACCGTGTATATTTGTGTGTGTGTATATGTGTATTGGGGTGGAGAGGGCTCCCGTAAGCCGTAGTGAAGGCAACCTTTCTAGGAGAAGCAAATCTCTGATTTAAAAAAACCATAAAGCGGGAGACCAGTACCCGCATTAAGCTGGTCTGCAGTTTAATTTGTTGCTGGCTATCTTGCTCTTGCTTGTTGCTGGATCTCAACATTTTGAACCGAGAGAGAGACTTAGCTGTCGTACAAAGCTAAGACTCTGTAACATCATCTTTGTATAGATACTCCCTCAGGCATTTGGGCTCATGGATTTTAAACGTCTGAGGGAGTGGCACTCGTCTGACAAGACGTTGCAATCATCATATATATATATATAAGTGAAAGTGTCTGTCTGTCTGTGTGTCTGTGTGTCTGTGTACCTTTCCCTATGCAATGACTCTGCCAATTTTAAGTCTACAGACTCGAAATTTTATATACACGAAACTGTGATTTGGGAAAATCTTTGTGATCCGTTTCCGGCCAGACATTTGGCTGTTAAGGGGGTCAAAGTTCAACGATTAGACCTTTGAAAACTCTACGGAACCACTCCGCCAAATTTTGGGTCTAAACGCTTGAAATTTTAGATATAGGTTCCTTGGACATGGATCTAACTTAATAACTCGATTTGAGCCCAAAACAATAAATGTTAAAGGGTCATAATAGGGATCAAAGTTAAAAAAAATTGACCGCTTTTTTTTTGCTCACCATACACCTCCAACACCCGGGCAACGCGGGGCTAAATGCTAGTATGTATATAAAGAGAGAAAATAGAAGGAGATAAATATGTATATATATAAATCAGTAGATAGGTAGAGATAAAGAAAAAGAAAGGAAGAATAATGCTTGATAGATGAAAGAATATTTCTAATAGACCAGGCGTTTTATTTTCGCCCGGAAAACGCCGGAACTATTTCATCGTGCGCACGCATGCATGTGTTTGCTTGGGTTATTGAGTGAAGAGGCCGTAAAACGTCCGCGGTAAATTGCAGATTTATTAGCGTGATAAATATTTAACCGGAAAAATACGACGTTTGAAAAGAACGGAACGGACATCATCGAAATGGAAAAGGAATAAAATAGCAAAAAAAAAAAAAAAAAAAAAAAAAAAGAGAAAATGAAAGAGAAAAACCATCCAAAAATCGTCTGATTTATCGTCGATACGAATTTTGTTGACTGGTCATTGAAGTTGATATTTTCGGAAGAAACCATTGGTGTTGTTTTTAATTTTATTTAGTTTTAGCTTTTGCTATTATTATTATTATTATATATATATATTTTTTTTTTCATAGACGCCATCTTTGTTTTTGTGTTCGCGCAAACATCGGATGATATTACAAATGGCGTTGTTGCAACGTTGCAGTGGCCGAACTGATAACACACGAAGAAGTTATCCATCTATCAAAACATCTTTTTATTTTTTTGGAGGAAGAGGGGGGGTGTTACTAGAAATAAAATCGAAAGAAGCAAGACATAATAGTTTACGTATTGTGCGCATTCACGTATTATAGAACGTATGTTTATACACGCACGCACAAAGACACAAACACACGCATACACACACACACATATATATATATATACGTGTGTGTGTACACACACAACATATATATATAAAAATATATATATATATGTGTGTGTGTGTGTGTGTGTGTGTGTGTGTGTGTGTGTGTGCGTCTGGATAAATTCAGCAAGCAGAAACCCAGAAATTTCAAAATAAGCTCGTAATATTAAGTTCAAAACAACACGGTACCGTCGGTTTCGAATCAACATATGGCCACAACAATGGCCGATGAATGTTAACAAGGCGCGATAATGTGTTACTCATTTGGTGATACGAAACCGACGGTACCATATTGTTGTAAATTTCTGTAATACAGCATTTCTTTCTTTTCTCTGTCTGTCTCTGTCTCTCTGTCTCTCTGTCTCTTTCTCTCTGTCTCTGTCTCTCTCTCTATATATATAAATGTATATATATATATACATATATATACATATATATATATATATATATATATATATATATATATATATATATAGTAGAAATGGTGATTAATAAAAACTGAAGAAAGTGCTCAATACTGTTGTAGAGCAAATATGCGTTTTATTTTTTATTACCGTATTTTTCTGTTTAGTTACATTATTGTTTCGGCTACGCGACCGTTTTTTGGACATTACGTAGCCTCCTCAGACTTTTACAGAAATGTTCGTTTATGGTGGAATGAAAGAGCGAATGATGTCAGCGGAGGGGTGCGAGAAAAGCGGAAAAATCTATGTACCTATTTACAATGCCTCCCCACGAGACAGAGTTAGACACCAGGGTCGTTTTTTAACGTGGAGAAAAGGTACAAAAATAAAAATTGTCTCAGTCGTGAAGGATTTCTCCTCCACTGAAAGAGAACGAGAAATAGAAGTGCTGCATCTGAAGAACAGATGGTATTTATTTGCTCCCCCACCGAGCAAATTAGGCACAAGGCCGATTTTTAATGTGAGGAGTGAAGGGAGGGTGAAGGGGAAAAGGGGACCAGCTCCCGAGAGGTGGGAAATGGGAGCTGGTTAAAGGTCAGGCATGTGGGGTTGCCCCCACATCTGGTCTTTGCTAGTCATAGCTAGTCATAGCTTGCAGCATCTGAAGAACAGATGGTATTTATTTGCTCCCTCACCGAGCAAATTAGGCACAAGGCCGATTTTTAATGTGAGGAGTGAAGGGAGGGGGAAGGGAAAAAGGGGACCAGCTCCCGAGAGGTGGGAAATGGGAGCTAGTTAATGGTCAGGCATGTGGGGTTGCCCCCACATATGGTCTTTGCTAGTCATAGCTAGTCATAGCTTGCAGCATCTGCCGGAACAGATGGTATTTATTTGCTCCCCCACTGAGCAAATTAGGCAAAAGGCCGTTTTTAATGTGAGGTAAAAACCAGCTCCCCTAAAAGTAGGCAAAAAGGGGGCACTCTGGTTACCAAAAATAATAATTGTCCCAGTATAGAGGGTTTCCCCTCCATTGACTGGTACAAATTATCTTAAGTGCAGCATCTGAAGAACAGATGGTATTTATTTGCTCCCCCACTGAGCAAATTAGGCACAAGGCCGTTTTTAATGTGAGGTAAAAACCAGCTCCCCTAAAAGTAGGCAAAAAGGGGGCACTCTGGTTACCAAAAATAATAATTGTCCCAGTATAGAGGGCTTCCCCTCCATTGACTGGTACAAATTATCTTAAGTGCAGTATCTGCCGGAACAGATACTACACTTTGATCTTTACCAAAAGGCCAATCTATGTAGACGAATATGTCTATACCAATAACTGTCTGTATATCTGGGTGTGTGTGGGTATGTGTATATATGCATGTATACATCCATGTGTGTGTCCGTGTGTACATGAGGGTATCGATATATGTATATGTATGTGTATGTGAGAGTATATGTGCCCGCTACCTGCTGTCGACATATGTATGTATGAGCGTGAAGCTGTGTGTATGTTGATGTATGTGTTCACGAGTATAAATATCTGTATGTGTGCATATGCTTGCATATATGCGTGGGGATGCATGTATGTCTGAATCAATACATGCATGTAGGTTCATGTATACGCTTGCATGGATATATAGGTGTCGATGTGTGTGTGTCTGTATATGTGCGCATCCATGCTTACGCACACGCAATGCAGGTGTATATGCATGCATGTATGCATACGCGCATGTGTTTATATGCCGAGGTGGAGATGTATGTATACATGTGCGCGTTTCTTTAAGTGTATGTGTGTGT
Organism: Euprymna scolopes; assembly: GCF_053919585.1. NCBI lineage: Eukaryota > Metazoa > Mollusca > Cephalopoda > Sepiida > Sepiolidae > Euprymna > Euprymna scolopes. The sequence continues at coordinate 3,660,121 of NC_136525.1, forward strand.
GTATGTGCGCATGTGTGTGCTCGCGCGTACGGTTCCAGGCTAACCTTCTCAAAGCACTTAACAACAAATAAAAATCAAATATATAAACCGAATCATAGCCCCCCGCCTCCCAACCTAAACGAACACGCAACAGGTCAAGACATACTTATCAAGAAATCATCTCACCAACGAGACGCCAACAACCTAAACCTTAGAACTCGAAATTTAAAGTAACCCCCCTTCCCCCCCAACATATGTCCCTCCCCCTCCATGTATCTCTATGTCCTTAGCCATACCAGAGATGAACTTCCCAGACCCCCCAACAACCACCTAATATTCTTGAACTCCAAAACTAAAACACTATCGACATACCAAACACCGCCCTCCCACATTTCACCCTTTTCTCCTCTTCTTTTTCCGCTTTTCTCGCACCCCTCCCCTGACATCATTCACTGTTTCATTCCCCCATAAACGAAAATTTCTGTAAAAGTCTGAGGAGGCTACATGACGCCCCCCCCCCAAAAAAAAAACGGTCGCGTAGCGGAAACAATAATGTAACTAAACAGAAAAATATTAAGTTAATGTCTAAATAGAAAGCAGAAAGAAAGTGCGGTATAATGTCAAGAAATATGTGATACGCATTTTCATTCTGTTAAGTGTTGAGCCATTGTGTTGTACAAAGATGGCGGTAGTAAATCAAATCGTTGAAGAATCAGTTCAGTCACGGTCTCGAGTGTTGAGTAATTCTTAAGAACAAAGATGGCGGTGAAGAATCAATGTGGTCCCGATCAGCAGTGGTTCACTTGTTTCAATACGGAGACTGTAAGCGAACTGACTTTCACCCGAAATTCGATATTTTATAATAAAAGCCGGGGGCTTCTTCATTTGTTGATTGCCATAACTCGCAGTTATAAATAAGATCGTCCAAATTCTTGTGGTCATACCCTCATTATCGATCCAAAAAATTTTAACACATTCGCTATATTCTAGAAGATGAAATTTGTTTGTTAATAATAATCTCTCTCCTCTCTCTCTCATATATATATATATATATATATATATATATATATATATATATGTGTGTGTGTGTGTGTGTGTGTGTGTGTGTGTGTGTTAGTTTGGTTAATTTGATTGAACGGTGTTTTGTTAATTTGAATGGATTGTATTTATTCGCCATGCCGAAATTCTAAAGATACCTCGGATCTGCGCGCCGCAAGTCCAGACATTTATAATCGTCGGGTCATTTATGTGTGTGTGTGTGTGTGTGTGTGTGTGTGTGTGTGTGTGTGTGAGAGAGAGAGAGAGAGAGAGAAAGAGGGAGAGAGAGAGTTTCCCATGGACTCCAAAACAGCTGGGATGAGTTTTTAAAAATTTCATACACACGTACCTTATGCGCCTGTAGTTGTGTTCTTAGATATGGTTTTATATCGAAATACATTCGATAATATCAAAAATCGATAATCGAAAAAATCTGATTAACTTTTAACGCTTTATGCGGCTTAATATCACAAGTGCATTTGTTTTGTTTTATCGCCGTGTAAGCATAAGCGCCTGGCGTATAGCACCACGCACTAGGTTCTTTTATAAGACAGGGGCACGTTCAAAATGAATGTTTCTGTTTACAGCTGTACTGAACCATTGCATTGAGATCTGCGTCTCAAATTTTAATTGAAGTCAATATACAAATATAAAAATAATTTGATAAAACCAGTAACAGTTGGAGAAAGAAAAGTCAGTAATAAAGACCCGCGCGTCGTCTCTCAGAAAGAAAGAGACAAGGTACTGAAGATGGAGCTTGACTCCGAAATATATTTAAATGATAAATTTCAAACAAGTAAAATATTTGTTTATTTTCGTAAAATTGCGTTGTGATTTGACTTTCAAGCGCACCTGATGCGTATTTTATTTTATTCAAATTAAATCAACGCTTCTATAACGGAACTCACACCCCTGACATTTATCTGGCGTCGTCAACAGACCGTTCCCGACATTTCAAAATACAACCGCTGAAAGACAACAATTTTATTTCTCCAACTTTACAACATGACAAGAAAGAAGAAAAAGAAAAAGAAGAAGAAGAAACAATATACTGAGGATGGAGTTTAACTCCGAAATATATTTAAATTATAAATTTCAAGCAAGTAAAATATTTGTTTATTTTCGTAAAATTGCGTTGTGATTTAGCTTTCAAGCGTATTTTATTTATTTAAATTAAATCAACGTTTCTATAGTGGCACTCACACCCTTGATAATATATATATATATATATATACATATACATATATATATATATATATATATATATATATATATATATATATATATATATATATACGACAATCCTATTTTGCAAATAAATAAATAAATGTTATAATTCTTTTTCTATTCTTTGCAAATGATACAAACTTTAGTATGTTATTATGGATGATAACGACTATAAGTTGTCAAAATTTCAGAATTTACCAGTTGTTATTTCTAACAAATATTAGGTTTTAAAATTTTGTCCCTTAGTTTTGGACGACACTGTGTGTGTGTGTGTATATATATATATATATATATATGTATATATATATATATGAATGACCACTTCGTTTAGTCACATAAATTAATATACGAAAGTATAAATTTATGCGTAAACTTTAAGTATTTACTTCAACAGTGCTCAATAGGTATGTAGAGCTAGTTAGTCATTTATAAAATATATATGGCAATTAATCCCACACAGAATATTCCGCGTTTCATCCACGCTAGAATTCATCAGGCTAGCTCTACTTATGTATTGAGCACTGTTGAAGTAAATACTTAAAGTTTACGCATAAATTTATACTTTCGTATATTAATTTATGTGATTAAATGAAGTATATATATATATATCTATAATGGAGATGTAGAAGGCTGTCACAATGCGAGGAATGAACTATAGTCGTTGTTGGTAAGAGAAGACGAGAACAAGTGGCGATTTACAAATCAATAAGTACATACATATATTTTATATATACATATATTTATTCAGTTGTATTAGGTAAAATGTCTTACTTGTTATGTCTGCGACAAATTCCATTATTAATTTCGGAAAAATTCCCTTTTCAAATGGTAACCGTAACAGATCGATTAAAAGCATGCTAGATGATGGGGCGGAAGTTGGGTAGCTATGTGGGGCCTCGGAGCAAATGTGAGTAGGGGATGTATGTATGGTATGATTAGGTAATTAACATGTTTATAATTTTATTTATTTCTATTTATTTGTCTTTTTTTTAGCTACCCAACTTTGAATCGATCTGTTACGTTTACCATTTGAAAAGGGAATTTTTCCGAAATTAATAATGGATATTGTCGCAGACATAACAAGTAAGACATTTTACCTAATACAACTGAATAAATATATGTATATATAAAATATATCTATATACTTATTGATTTGTAAATCGCCACTTGTTCTCGTCTTCTCTTACCAACAACGACTATATTTCATTCCTCGCATTGTGACAGCCTTCTAAATCTCTACTACATACCTATCCCACACAATGCTTCAAGCAAACTACATATCAATCATATATATATATATATATATATATATATATATATATATATATATATATATATATATAGTAATTTATAAAATATATATGGCGATTAAGCTACTCTGAATATTCCGCGTTTCATCCACTCTAGGACTCTTGAAGTATTGAGCACTTTTGAAGTAAATACTTAAAGTTTACACATAAATTTATACTTTCATATATTAATTTTATGTGAGTAAATGAAGTAGTCACATACACACACATATATACATATAACATATATATATATAATATATAATATAAATTCAAACAATGTCGCAGCCCACAAGAACCATGACAGTCAATGAACCGGAAGTCCAAGACTAGAGTTTAGCCCTCATTTGGGCTCATCAGTTAGACAAATCCGTACTCAGGATTCCAAACCCGAGCCTCTTGCATGCAAAGCAAGCACTCTACCAACTGAGCAAACGCCCCACACATAAGAATTTCTATTAACCAACAAAGATCAAGCAAACCGCGCCAAAGGCCGACTGTGAAATGAACCTACTTCGTCTCGACAGGGGACGTGGTCATCCAACCAGCTAATAAACCCAAGCTGATGTCTCACACGTAGGAGTTTTAACTCGAAAGGACGATGCCATCCAGCAATGCTAACCAAGCGAGCAACTTATGATAGGATTTTCAGAATGTGAGAGATTGTATATAATAAATTCCACAGCCAAACAACGTCGCAGCCCACAAGAGCCATGACAGTCAACGAACCGGAAGTCCAAGACTCTAGTTTCGCCCTCATTTAGGCTCATCAGTTAGACACATCAGAACTTAGGATTCGAAACCCGAGCCTCTTGCATGCGAGGCAAGCACTCTACCAACTGAGTAAACACCCCGCACTCAAGAATTTCTATTAACCAGCACAGATCAAGCAAACCGCGCCGAAATCCGACTGTGAAATGAACCTATCCCGTCTCGACAAGGGACGCGGTCATCCAACCAGCTAATAACCCCTAACTCCAAGCCGATTATATATATATATATATATATATATATGACTTGATTTCCATCAGCTAGAATCGAAACCAAAACATTTGGCCTTTCAGTCTTATTCGCTACCATTTATGCTATCGTCTGACAAATAAGAAATAAAAATTAACCGATTTTAACGTATAAACGTTAATTTACACATGCGTACAAGAGCACTTTAAGTCGACTTACAACTTTCAGGATCCACTGTTTTTTTTTCAATTTCGAACCCTTAGCAGCTATTTCTACTGGTTAAAAATCTATAAAAGAACGGCCCATAAAAATGCAATCTTTTTACCCAGTGATCTGCGACCTTGGGTCTTGGAGGAGATGCACTTTGAAAAAGAAAATGAAGATTGACAGACAGACTGGCATAGTGAGTTTTATAAGTTAGATTAATGTAATATTTTCCACTTTTAAAAGAAGGTGAGAGGTTCGTTATCTGAAAATTTGAAATAAGGAGAGACAAAGAAACAGGAGAGAGTGGCACTTATATCATAAATAGATATAAATTACTTCGAAATAATAATGATAGTCAATTATGCTTGACGAATATCTTCATTGAATCCAGAAAATAATGATTTAGCGCTTTCCCGCTTTTTTATTGATTCAAACCGCTGATTAGTAGCCGGCGCCATTTTGTTAGAAAGCATATCTTCCATGATAATTGCACGTTGTATTTCACATATCAAACCAACTTCTTTATTATCAATAGCTAGCAACGTTTCTATCTTATTTCCGGTATTTCTTTGTCAGCGAGGATTGCTCCATGTTTGCAACCGAGTAATCTGCAGTGGATAGTAGAACGCAGACCCCACAATATTATTTTAATCAATAAATGGATAAAGCAGAAGAGACGTTGCGAGCCTATCCTTGTTTTATCGTTATTTTCATGGCAGGTGCTCGTCTGAACTCCAATCCCTGGTCCCCCCTCGCCAATCTTTCACGAAAAACACCCGTCTAGCTGAATCCACTGTGAAAAATTTCCCCCACTCTATATCAGTGCCTAAATCAAAACGTGGATTCCATGGATAAAGCGTCTTTCTTAGAACTGCACGCCTGTGGAACTCTGTTCCGTCTGCCTGCTTCTCTCCGGACTACAACTTGGATGTCTTCAAGTCTAATGTTAACAAATTCCTAATGAACCACCCCCTTAAGTAAACACTCCATCAAATCTCCACACTAACGTAATGTACTTGCAATAACCCTTATCCCTGAGTGGCTTCCGGGCCTTGATAAGTGGTGATCACTGTGTAAAAAAAAAACAAAAAAACCCTATTTCTTGTTTATAAATGTCGGGCGCGAAAACGGAACCAACAATATTATTGGTATGAAAATAAAATAAAACTTAAACGTATTGTAAGAGGTGGGTGTAGTTACGGTACAGTTACTGCTTACAACAGCACGTTTAATCAAAGTCAAGTAAATATCTGACAAAGAGATCTTTTTCAAAATATTATATAACACGGATATACCACCAGACCGACTTTTCCAGGTGACCACTGTGCAAATATAAATATATTGCGTATATGAAATATATGAATATGTACACATGTATTTATAAGTTGTATTAATAAATTTTCTCACCTGCTTCAGCTTGTGTCTTTCCGTTACTTCTGCATTGTACCGCCTTCTACAATTCTATTTACTAAACGTATTTTATTACCAAAAACCCTCACCACCGTCATCATTATCGTGAAGGTGATAGTGGCTAAGTAGTTAACGACTTACGACTGTCAGAATCTATTTTTCAACATGAACACCTTAAAAGACATTTCTACCGGCTAAATTCCTATAAAAGAACAGTTAATAGAAATGCAGTCATTTGACGTACACTGCGCTGATCTGCGACCTTGCATCTCGGGGGGGGGATGAACATTGAAAAAAAAAATGAAGATTGACAGACAGACAAACAAAGTAAGCTTTATAAATTAGATATATGTAATATTTTCCGCTTTTAGCACTTGAGATATTTGGTTGCTAAAAATTTGAAATAAGTATATATATATATATATATATATATATTTATATATATATATATATATGTGTATATATATGTGACAAAAATTTATATTCCAAAATTCATAATCTTGACAATCTTATAGTTTATTCCTTTAATCAACTGATTTAAAGGAATAAACTATAAGATTGTCAAGATCATGAATTTTGGAATATAAATTTTTATCATTTATTATATATTGCTCTGTAATCACATTGAGCTTCTTATAGAGAGATTGATACATAATACGAAAAATATATTTCTACATATATATATATATATATATATATATATATATATATATATATATATATATATACCCTGCAAACTCTCCCACAGAAGAGACGTTGCGAGCCTATCCTTGTTTTATCGTTATTTCCATGGCAGGTGCTCGTCTGAACTCCAATCTCTGGTCTCCCCTCGCCAATCTTTCACGAAAAACACCCGTCTAGCTGAATCCACTGTGAAAAATTTCCCCCACTCTATATCTGTGCCTAAATCAAAACGCGGATTCCATGAACAAAGCTTCTTTCTTAGAACTGCACGCCTGTGGAACTCTGTTCCGTCTGCCTGCTTCCCACCTGACTACAACTTGGATGTCTTCAAGTCTAACGTTAACAAATTCCTAATGAACCGCCCCCTTAAGTAAACACTTCATCAAATCTCCACACTAACGTAATGTACTTGCAATAACCCTTATCCCTGAGTGGCTTCCGGGCCTTGATAAGTGGTGATCACTGTGTGATATATATATATATATATATATATATATATATATATATATATATATATATATATATATATATATATATACTAGCAATCGGTGCCCGGCGTTGCCCAGGTGTTTTGAGGTTAATGCTGAGAAAAAAAACCGTCAATTTTTTACAACTTTGACCCCTATTATGACCTCTTAACATTTATTGTTTAGGGATCAAGTAAAGTTAATAAGTTAGATCCATGTCCAAGGAATCTATATCTAAAATATCACGTGTTTACTGTTTAGATCCAAAATTGTAGGAGGAGTTTGGTAGAGTTCTCAAAGGTCAAATCGTTGAATATTGACCACTTAATCGCCAAATTTCTGTCGAAAACCTATCACATCGATTTTCCCAAATCTTAGTACCCTGTATATCAAATTTTGAATCTCTAGGCTTAAAATTGACAGAGTTTTAGCGTAGGGAAATGCACACCGACACACAGACACACACAGACACTATCACTTATATATATATATATATATATATATATATATATATATATATATATATATATATATATATATATATATATATATATATATAAACATGTGTGTGGCATCCGTCAGTCGAAACGACTATGGATCAGCGCCGTATTAAGATGTTGTTATAAACATAAACATCATATATATAAGGATAATAGTACGCCATATATATAACAAAAGACCATTATTTACTCAAGTGAAAGGAAAACCCGGGGGAACTTTACCCAAAAATAAATCTATATTTTTTTTGTGTGTATTGATAGTCTTATAAGCGAGTAATTATTAATTCAGCCATCTTGATTCTTAACCAAACAGAAAGTTCAAGTAGGGGATTTCCCTTTTTTTTGATAGCGAGGCCAAATTTCGCGAATTTGGCCTTTTTTTTTAAAGCAGTTTGGCCTTCAAAATTTCTGCTTGGCCTTTTTCTTCACCGATGAAATCTGGGGACGCAACGGGAATTTTCGGCAAAAAAATGTTGTTACTATGCACATCTATGTATTGAAATACAGTTTGTGGCAAAATTTCAGGAAAAACTAATGGATGGTTATCTCGCAATAGTCCGGACAATTCGCTAAATTATCTCGGCAAAGCCTTAAATCTCGAATTTTTGTGCATTTTTTTTTGGGGGGGGGGGGCTAATTTGGCATAATAGTGTCCATTTAATAGTATTTTCTTGAAAAAATAAAAAAATAAGGAAAATTACCAAAAAAAAAAACAAACAAGAACAACAAAAGTGTGCCGTATTTTTAAAAGTTTTATTGCGTTGTTTTTATTTGCTTTTTTTATTTCATCGGTGAAGAAAAAGGCCAAACAGAAATTTTGAAGGCCAAACTGCTTTAAAAAAAGGCCAAATTTCGCGAATTTGGCCTCGCTATAAAAAAAAAGGGAAATCCCCCTACTTGAACTTTCTGTTGGGTTAAAAATCAAGATGGCTGAATTAATAATTACTCGCTTGTAGCGTTGATTTTTTTTTCTTTTTTCGCTATAAAAAAATAACTACTTGATGAAATTACGTGATTTTTCCGTAGGAAAACTTTATCCCATGACGAGTACGTACAATATATTTTTTTAAAAATATTTCCATTTTTTAATGTCAATGGAAAACTGCACACGTACCCAAACCCGAAATGAAAAGACCACGAGTGAACGCGCATTTTTTTTTTTTTTAGTTTAGTTTCATAATGGCGGCCGTGATGTCGGAGGTTCGATTGTTAGATTGTAAGTTTCGTATTTTTGTAATTTGTAAATCGCAAGTTAGGAAAAAATTCAACCCTTCTAAGATGGGCAATAAATAAAGCCATAATATTTTATGGTAAAGTTAAGAGCCTACGAACCATAGTTTTTTAGGAGATGTGATTATTGGATTAACCAATCAGAAATCGTCTGTGGCACACACATCTCTGTTTTTATAGATATATAGATAGATATATATATAAACAGACACAGTGTCACTTATATCATAATATACATTACTTTGGAATGATAATGATTGTCAATTATGTTTGACGAATATCTTCATTGAATTTAGAAAATAATTATTTAGCGTTTTCCCGCTTTTTTTTATTCAAACCGCTGATTAGTAGCCGTCGCCATTTTGTTAGAAAGCATCTATTCCATGTTAATTGCGTGTCGTATTCCACATATCAAACCAATTTTCTTGTTACCACTAACTAGCAACGTTCCTATTTCTGTCAGCGAGGATTGTTCTGTGTTTGCAACAATATGATCTGTTCCCAATTATCGTTATCTCGATATTAAAACGCAGACACCACAATATTATTGGAATAAATCAATGAATAAAACCTGTTAAGCGTTGAGACATTATGTTGAACAAAGATGGTGGAAATAATCAAATCGACGAATAATCAATGCAGTCCCGATATTGAGTGTTAATTAATTCCTAGTAATAAAGATGGCGGCGAAGAATCAATGCAGTCCCGATATTGAGTGTTAATTAATTCCAAGTAATAAAGATGGCGGCGAAGAATCAATGCAGTCCTGATCTTGAGTGTTAATTAATTCCTAGTAACAAAGATGGCGGCGAAGAATCAATGCAGTCCCGATATTGAGTGTTAATTAATTCCTAGTAACAAAGATGGCGGCGAAGAATCAATGCAGTCCCGATATTGAGTGTTAATTAATTCCTAGTAACAAAGATGGCGGCAAAAAATCAATGCAGTCCCGATATTGAGTGTTAATTAATTCCTAGTAACAAAGATGGCGGCGAAGAATCAATGCAGTCATGATCTTGAGTGTTAATTAATTCCTAGTAACAAAGATGGCGACGAAGAATCAATGCAGTCCCGATCTTGAGTGTTAATTAATTCCTAGTAACAAAGATGGCGGCAAAAAATCAATGCAGTCCCGATATTGAGTGTTAATTAATTCCTAGTAACAAAGATGGCGGCGAAGAATCAATGCAGTCATGATCTTGAGTGTTAATTAATTCCTAGTAATAAAGATGGCGGCGAAGAATCAATGCAGTCATGATCTTGAGTGTTAATTAATTCCTAGTAACAAAGATGGCGACGAAGAATCAATGCAGTCCCGATCTTGAGTGTTAATTAATTCCTAGTAACAAAGATGGCGGCAAAAAATCAATGCAGTCCCGATATTGAGTGTTAATTAATTCCTAGTAACAAAGATGGCGGCGAAGAATCAATGCAGTCATGATCTTGAGTGTTAATTAATTCCTAGTAACAAAGATGGCGACGAAGAATCAATGCAGTCCCGATCTTGAGTGTTAATTAATTCCTAGTAACAAAGATGGCGGCAAAAATCAATGCAGTCCCGATATTGAGTGTTAATTAATTCCTAGTAATAAAGATGGCGGCAAAAAATCAATGCAGTCATGATCTTGAGTGTTAATTAATTCCTAGTAATAAAGATGGCGACGAAGAATCAATGCAGTCATGATCTTGAGTGTTAATTAATTCCTAGTAACAAAGATGGCGGCAAAAAATCAATGCAGTCCCGATCTTGAGTGTTAATTAATTCCTAGTAACAAAGACGGCGGCGAAGAATCAATGCAGTCATGATCTTGAGTGTTAATTAATTCCTAGTAACAAAGATGGCGACGAAGAATCAATGCAGTCCCGATCTTGAGTGTTAATTAATTCCTAGTAACAAAGATGGCGGCAAAAAATCAATGCAGTCCCGATCTTGAGTGTTAATTAATTCCTAGTAACAAAGATGGCGGCGAAGAATCAATGCAGTCATGATCTTGAGTGTTAATTAATTCCTAGTAACAAAGATGGCGGCAAAAAATCAATGCAGTCCCGATTTTGAGTGTTAATTAATTCCTAGTAATAAAGATGGCGACGAAGAATCAATGCAGTCATGATCTTGAGTGTTAATTAATTCCTAGTAACAAAGATGGCGGCAAAAAATCAATGCAGTCCCGATATTGAGTGTTAATTAATTCCTAGTAATAAAGATGGCGGCAAAAAATCAATGCAGTCATGATCTTGAGTGTTAATTAATTCCTAGTAATAAAGATGGCGACGAAGAATCAATGCAGTCATGATCTTGAGTGTTAATTAATTCCTAGTAACAAAGATGGCGGCAAAAAATCAATGCAGTCCCGATCTTGAGTGTTAATTAATTCCTAGTAACAAAGATGGCGGCGAAGAATCAATGCAGTCATGATCTTGAGTGTTAATTAATTCCTAGTAACAAAGATGGCGACGAAGAATCAATGCAGTCCCGATCTTGAGTGTTAATTAATTCCTAGTAACAAAGATGGCGGCAAAAAATCAATGCAGTCCCGATCTTGAGTGTTAATTAATTCCTAGTAACAAAGATGGCGGCGAAGAATCAATGCAGTCATGATCTTGAGTGTTAATTAATTCCTAGTAACAAAGATGGCGGCAAAAAATCAATGCAGTCCCGATCTTGAGTGTTAATTAATTCCTAGTAATAAAGATGGCGGCAAAAAATCAATGCAGTCATGATCTTGAGTGTTAATTAATTCCTAGTAATAAAGATGGCGACGAAGAATCAATGCAGTCCCGATCTTGAGTGTTAATTAATTCCTAGTAACAAAGATGGCGGCAAAAAATCAATGCAGTCCCGATCTTGAGTGTTAATTAATTCCTAGTAACAAAGATGGCGGCGAAGAATCAATGCAGTCCCGATCTTGAGTGTTAATTAATTCCTAGTAACAAAGATGGCGGCAAAAAATCAATGCAGTCATGATCTTGAGTGTTAATTAATTCCTAGTAATAAAGATGGCGGCAAAAAATCAATGCAGTCATGATCTTGAGTGTTAATTAATTCCTAGTAATAAAGATGGCGACGAAGAATCAATGCAGTCCCGATCTTGAGTGTTAATTAATTCCTAGTAACAAAGATGGCGGCAAAAAATCAATGCAGTCATGATCTTGAGTGTTAATTAATTCCTAGTAATAAAGATGGCGGCAAAAAATCAATGCAGTCATGATCTTGAGTGTTAATTAATTCCTAGTAATAAAGATGGCGACGAAGAATCAATGCAGTCCCGATCTTGAGTGTTAATTAATTCCTAGTAACAAAGATGGCGGCGAAGAATCAATGCAGTCGCGATATTGAGTGTTAATTAATTCCTAGTAACAAAGATGGCGGCAAAAAATCAATGCAGTCCCGATCTTGAGTGTTAATTAATTCCTAGTAACAAAGATGGCGGCGAAGAATCAATGCAGTCATGATCTTGAGTGTTAATTAATTCCTAGTAACAAAGATGGCGGCAAAAAATCAATGCAGTCCCGATCTTGAGTGTTAATTAATTCCTAGTAACAAAGATGGCGGCGAAGAATCAATGCAGTCATGATCTTGAGTGTTAATTAATTCCTAGTAACAAAGATGGCGGCAAAAAATCAATGCAGTCCCGATCTTGAGTGTTAATTAATTCCTAGTAATAAAGATGGCGGCAAAAAATCAATGCAGTCATGATCTTGAGTGTTAATTAATTCCTAGTAATAAAGATGGCGACGAAGAATCAATGCAGTCCCGATCTTGAGTGTTAATTAATTCCTAGTAATAAAGATGGCGGCAAAAAATCAATGCAGTCCCGATCTTGAGTGTTAATTAATTCCTAGTAACAAAGATGGCGGCGAAGAATCAATGCAGTCATGATCTTGAGTGTTAATTAATTCCTAGTAACAAAGATGGCGGCAAAAAATCAATGCAGTCCCGATCTTGAGTGTTAATTAATTCCTAGTAACAAAGATGGCGGCGAAGAATCAATGCAGTCATGATCTTGAGTGTTAATTAATTCCTAGTAACAAAGATGGCGGCAAAAAATCAATGCAGTCCCGATCTTGAGTGTTAATTAATTCCTAGTAATAAAGATGGCGGCGAAGAATCAATGCAGTTCCGATATTGAGTGTTAATTAATTCCTAGTAACAAAGATGGCGGCGAAGAATCAATGAAGTCCTGATCTTGAGTGTTAATTAATTCCTAGTAACAAAGATGGCGGCAAAAAATCAATGCAGTCCCGATCTTGAGTGTTAATTAATTCCTAGTAATAAAGATGGCGGCGAAGAATCAATGCAGTCATGATCTTGAGTGTTAATTAATTCCTAGTAACAAAGATGGCGGCAAAAAATCAATACAGTCCCGATCTTGAGTGTTAATTAATTCCTAGTAACAAAGATGGCGGCGAAGAATCAATGCAGTCATGATCTTGAGTGTTAATTAATTCCTAGTAACAAAGATGGCGGCAAAAAATCAATGCAGTCCCGATCTTGAGTGTTAATTAATTCCTAGTAATAAAGATGGCGGCAAAAAATCAATGCAGTCATGATCTTGAGTGTTAATTAATTCCTAGTAATAAAGATGGCGACGAAGAATCAATGCAGTCCCGATCTTGAGTGTTAATTAATTCCTAGTAATAAAGATGGCGGCAAAAAATCAATGCAGTCCCGATCTTGAGTGTTAATTAATTCCTAGTAACAAAGATGGCGGCGAAGAATCAATGCAGTCATGATCTTGAGTGTTAATTAATTCCTAGTAACAAAGATGGCGGCAAAAAATCAATGCAGTCCCGATCTTGAGTGTTAATTAATTCCTAGTAACAAAGATGGCGGCGAAGAATCAATGCAGTCATGATCTTGAGTGTTAATTAATTCCTAGTAACAAAGATGGCGGCAAAAAATCAATGCAGTCCCGATCTTGAGTGTTAATTAATTCCTAGTAACAAAGATGGCGGCGAAGAATCAATGCAGTCATGATCTTGAGTGTTAATTAATTCCTAGTAACAAAGATGGCGGCAAAAAATCAATGCAGTCCCGATCTTGAGTGTTAATTAATTCCTAGTAACAAAGATGGCGGCGAAGAATCAATGCAGTCATGATCTTGAGTGTTAATTAATTCCTAGTAACAAAGATGGCGGCAAAAAATCAATGCAGTCCCGATCTTGAGTGTAAATTAATTCCTAGTAATAAAGATGGCGGCGAAGAATCAATGCAGTTCCGATATTGAGTGTTAATTAATTCCTAGTAACAAAGATGGCAGCGAAGAATCAATGCAGTCCCGATCTTGAGTGTTAATTAATTCTTAGTAATAAAGATGGCGGCGAAGAATCAATGCAGTCCCGATATTGAGTGTTAATTAATTCCTAGTAACAAAGATGGCGGCGAAGAATCAGTGTAGTCCCGATCTTGAGTGTTAATTAATTCCTAGTAACAAAGATGGCGGCAAAAAATCAATGCAGTCCCGATATTGAGTGTTAATTAATTCCTAGTAACAAAGATGGCGGCGAAGAATCAATGCAGTCATGATCTTGAGTGTTAATTAATTCCTAGTAATAAAGATGGCGGCGAAGAATCAATGCAGTCCCGATCTTGAGTGTTAAGTAATTCCTAGTAACAAAGATGGCGGCGAAGAATCAATGCAGTTCTGATCTTGAGTGTTAATTAATTCCTAGTAACAAAGATGGCGGCAAAAAATCAATGCAGTCCCGATCTTGAGTGTTAATTAATTCCTAGTAACAAAGATGGCGGCGAAGAATCAATGCAGTTCCGATCTTGAGTGTTAATTAATTCCTAGTAACAAAGATGGCGGCAAAAAATCAATGCAGTCCCGATCTTGAGTGTTAATTAATTCCTAGTAACAAAGATGGCGGCAAAAAATCAATGCAGTTCTGATCTTGAGTGTTAATTAATTCCTAGTAACAAAGATGGCGGCAAAAAATCAATGCAGTCCCGATCTTGAGTGTTAATTAATTCCTAGTAACAAAGATGGCGGCAAAAAATCAATGCAGTTCTGATCTTGAGTGTTAATTAATTCCTAGTAACAAAGATGGCGGCAAAAAATCAATGCAGTCCCGATCTTGAGTGTTAATTAATTCCTAGTAACAAAGATGGCGGCAAAAAATCAATGCAGTTCTGATCTTGAGTGTTAATTAATTCCTAGTAACAAAGATGGCGGCAAAAAATCAATGCAGTCCCGATCTTGAGTGTTAATTAATTCCTAGGAACAAAGATGGCGGCAAAAAATCAATGCAGTTCTGATCTTGAGTGTTAATTAATTCCTAGTAACAAAGATGGCGGCAAAAAATCAATGCAGTCCCGATCTTGAGTGTTAATTAATTCCTAGTAACAAAGATGGCGGCGAAGAATCAATGCAGTCATGATATTGAGTGTTAATTAATTCCTAGTAATAAAGATGGCGGCGAAGAATCAATGCAGTCCCGATCTTGAGTGTTAATTAATTCCTAGTAATAAAGATGGCAGCGAAGAATCAATGCAGTCCCGATCTTGAGTGTTAATTAATTCCTAGTAACAAAGATGGCGGCGAAGAATCAATGCAGTCCCGATCTTGAGTATTAATTAATTCCTAGTAATAAAGATGGCAGCGAAGAATCAATGCAGTCCCGATCTTGAGTGTTAATTAATTCCTAGTAATAAAGATGGCGGCGAAGAATCAATGCAGTCCCGATCTTGAGTGTTAATTAATTCCTAGTAACAAAGATGGCGGCGAAGAATCAGTGTAGTCCCGATCTTGAGTGTTAATTAATTCTTAGTAATAAAGATGGCGGCGAAGAATCAATGCAGTCCCGATCTTGAGTGTTAATTAATTCCTAGTAACAAAGATGGCGGCGAAGAATCAATGCAGTCGCGATATTGAGTGTTAATTAATTCCTAGTAACAAAGATGGCGGCAAAAAATCAATGCAGTCCCGATCTTGAGTGTTAATTAATTCCTAGTAACAAAGATGGCGGCGAAAAATCAATGCAGTCATGATCTTGAGTGTTAATTAATTCCTAGTAACAAAGATGGCGGCGAAGAATCAATGCAGTCCCGATCTTGAGTGTTAATTAATTCTTAGTAATAAAGATGGCGGCGAAGAATCAATGCAGTCCCGATCTTGAGTGTTAATTAATTCCTAGTAATAAAGATGGCGGCGAAAAATCAATGCATTCATGATCTTGAGTGTTAATTAATTCCTAGTAATAAAGATGGCGGCGAAGAATCAATGCAGTCATGATCTTGAGTGTTAATTAATTCCTAGTAACAAAGATGGCGGCGAAGAATCAATGCAGTCATGATCTTGAGTGTTAATTAATTCCTAGTAACAAAGATGGCGGCGAAGAATCAATGCAGTCATGATCTTGAGTGTTAATTAATTCCTAGTAACAAAGATGGCGGCAAAAAATCAATGCAGTCCCGATCTTGAGTGTTAATTAATTCCTAGTAATAAAGATGGCGGCGAAGAATCAATGCAGTCATGATCTTGAGTGTTAATTAATTCCTAGTAACAAAGATGGCGGCAAAAAATCAATGCAGTCCCGATCTTGAGTGTTAATTAATTCCTAGTAACAAAGATGGCGGCGAAGAATCAATGCAGTCATGATCTTGAGTGTTAATTAATTCCTAGTAATAAAGATGGCGGCGAAGAATCAATGCAGTCCCGATCTTGAGTGTTAATTAATTCCTAGTAATAAAGATGGCAGCGAAGAATCAATGCAGTCCCGATCTTGAGTGTTAATTAATTCCTAGTAACAAAGATGGCGGCAAAAAATCAATGCAGTCCCGATATTGAGTGTTAATTAATTCCTAGTAACAAAGATGGCGGCGAAAAATCAATGCAGTCATTATCTTGAGTGTTAATTAATTCCTAGTAACAAAGATGGCGGCAAAAAATCAATGCAGTCCCGATCTTGAGTGTTAATTAATTCCTAGTAACAAAGATGGCGGCAAAAAATCAATGCAGTCCCGATCTTGAGTGTTAATTAATTCCTAGTAACAAAGATGGCGGCAAAGAATCAATGCAGTCATGATCTTGAGTGTTAATTAATTCCTAGTAACAAAGATGGCGGCAAAAAATCAATGCAGTCCCGATCTTGAGTGTTAATTAATTCCTAGTAACAAAGATGGCGGCGAAGAATCAATGCAGTTCTGATCTTGAGTGTTAATTAATTCCTAGTAACAAAGATGGCGACGAAGAATCAATGCAGTCATGATCTTGAGTGTTAATTAATTCTTAGTAATAAAGATGGCGGCAAAAAATCAATGCAGTCCCGATCTTGAGTGTTAATTAATTCCTAGTAACAAAGATGGCGGCGAAGAATCAATGCAGTTCTGATCTTGAGTGTTAATTAATTCCTAGTAACAAAGATGGCGGCAAAAAATCAATGCAGTCCCGATCTTGAGTGTTAATTAATTCCTAGTAACAAAGATGGCGGCAAAAAATCAATGCAGTCCCGATCTTGAGTGTTAATTAATTCCTAGTAACAAAGATGGCGACGAAGAATCAATGCAGTCATGATCTTGAGTGTTAATTAATTCTTAGTAATAAAGATGGCGACGAAGAATCAATGCAGTCCCGATCTTGAGTGTTAATTAATTCCTAGTAACAAAGATGGCGGCAAAAAATCAATGCAGTCCCGATCTTGAGTGTTAATTAATTCCTAGTAACAAAGATGGCGACGAAGAATCAATGCAGTCATGATCTTGAGTGTTAATTAATTCTTAGTAATAAAGATGGCGACGAAGAATCAATGCAGTCCCGATCTTGAGTGTTAATTAATTCCTAGTAACAAAGATGGCGGCAAAAAATCAATGCAGTCCCGATCTTGAGTGTTAATTAATTCCTAGTAACAAAGATGGCGACGAAGAATCAATGCAGTCATGATCTTGAGTGTTAATTAATTCTTAGTAATAAAGATGGCGGCAAAAAATCAATGCAGTCCCGATCTTGAGTGTTAATTAATTCATAGTAACAAAGATGGCGGCGAAGAATCAATGCAGTTCTGATCTTGAGTGTTAATTAATTCCTAGTAACAAAGATGGCGGCAAAAAATCAATGCAGTCCCGATCTTGAGTGTTAATTAATTCCTAGTAACAAAGATGGCGGCAAAAAATCAATGCAGTCCCGATCTTGAGTGTTAATTAATTCCTAGTAACAAAGATGGCGGCAAAAAATCAATGCAGTCCCGATCTTGAGTGTTAATTAATTCCTAGTAACAAAGATGGCGGCAAAGAATCAATGCAGTCATGATCTTGAGTGTTAATTAATTCCTAGTAACAAAGATGGCGGCAAAAAATCAATGCAGTCCCGATCTTGAGTGTTAATTAATTCCTAGTAACAAAGATGGCGGCGAAGAATCAATGCAGTTCTGATCTTGAGTGTTAATTAATTCCTAGTAACAAAGATGGCGACGAAGAATCAATGCAGTCATGATCTTGAGTGTTAATTAATTCTTAGTAATAAAGATGGCGGCAAAAAATCAATGCAGTCCCGATCTTGAGTGTTAATTAATTCCTAGTAACAAAGATGGCGGCGAAGAATCAATGCAGTTCTGATCTTGAGTGTTAATTAATTCCTAGTAACAAAGATGGCGGCGAAGAATCAATGCAGTTCTGATCTTGAGTGTTAATTAATTCCTAGTAACAAAGATGGCGGCGAAGAATCAATGCAGTTCTGATCTTGAGTGTTAATTAATTCCTAGTAACAAAGATGGCGACGAAGAATCAATGCAGTCATGATCTTGAGTGTTAATTAATTCCTAGTAACAAAGATGGCGGCAAAAAATCAATGCAGTCCCGATCTTGAGTGTTAATTAATTCCTAGTAACAAAGATGGCGGCGAAGAATCAATGCAGTCATGATCTTGAGTGTTAATTAATTCTTAGTAATAAAGATGGCGGCGAAGAATCAATGCAGTCCCGATCTTGAGTGTTAATTAATTCCTAGTAATAAAGATGGCAGCGAAGAATCAATGCAGTCCCGATATTGAGTGTTAATTAATTCCTAGTAACAAAGATGGCGGCGAAGAATCAATGCAGTTCTGATCTTGAGTGTTAATTAATTCCTAGTAACAAAGATGGCGGCAAAAAATCAATGCAGTCCCGATATTGAGTGTTAATTAATTCCTAGTAACAAAGATGGCGGCAAAAAATCAATGCAGTCATGATCTTGAGTGTTAATTAATTCCTAGTAATAAAGATGGCGACGAAGAATCAATGCAGTCATGATCTTGAGTGTTAATTAATTCCTAGTAACAAAGATGGCGGCAAAAAATCAATGCAGTCCCGATCTTGAGTGTTAATTAATTCCTAGTAACAAAGATGGCGGCGAAGAATCAATGCAGTCATGATCTTGAGTGTTAATTAATTCCTAGTAACAAAGATGGCGACGAAGAATCAATGCAGTCCCGATCTTGAGTGTTAATTAATTCCTAGTAACAAAGATGGCGGCAAAAAATCAATGCAGTCCCGATCTTGAGTGTTAATTAATTCCTAGTAACAAAGATGGCGGCGAAGAATCAATGCAGTCATGATCTTGAGTGTTAATTAATTCCTAGTAACAAAGATGGCGGCAAAAAATCAATGCAGTCCCGATCTTGAGTGTTAATTAATTCCTAGTAATAAAGATGGCGACGAAGAATCAATGCAGTCATGATCTTGAGTGTTAATTAATTCCTAGTAACAAAGATGGCGGCAAAAAATCAATGCAGTCCCGATATTGAGTGTTAATTAATTCCTTGTAATAAAGATGGCGGCAAAAAATCAATGCAGTCATGATCTTGAGTGTTAATTAATTCCTAGTAATAAAGATGGCGACGAAGAATCAATGCAGTCATGATCTTGAGTGTTAATTAATTCCTAGTAACAAAGATGGCGGCAAAAAATCAATGCAGTCCCGATCTTGAGTGTTAATTAATTCCTAGTAACAAAGATGGCGGCGAAGAATCAATGCAGTCATGATCTTGAGTGTTAATTAATTCCTAGTAACAAAGATGGCGACGAAGAATCAATGCAGTCCCGATCTTGAGTGTTAATTAATTCCTAGTAACAAAGATGGCGGCAAAAAATCAATGCAGTCCCGATCTTGAGTGTTAATTAATTCCTAGTAACAAAGATGGCGGCGAAGAATCAATGCAGTCATGATCTTGAGTGTTAATTAATTCCTAGTAACAAAGATGGCGGCAAAAAATCAATGCAGTCCCGATCTTGAGTGTTAATTAATTCCTAGTAATAAAGATGGCGGCAAAAAATCAATGCAGTCATGATCTTGAGTGTTAATTAATTCCTAGTAATAAAGATGGCGACGAAGAATCAATGCAGTCCCGATCTTGAGTGTTAATTAATTCCTAGTAACAAAGATGGCGGCAAAAAATCAATGCAGTCCCGATCTTGAGTGTTAATTAATTCCTAGTAACAAAGATGGCGGCGAAGAATCAATGCAGTCCCGATCTTGAGTGTTAATAATTCCTAGTAACAAAGATGGCGGCAAAAAATCAATGCAGTCATGATCTTGAGTGTTAATTAATTCCTAGTAATAAAGATGGCGGCAAAAAATCAATGCAGTCATGATCTTGAGTGTTAATTAATTCCTAGTAATAAAGATGGCGACGAAGAATCAATGCAGTCCCGATCTTGAGTGTTAATTAATTCCTAGTAACAAAGATGGCGGCAAAAAATCAATGCAGTCATGATCTTGAGTGTTAATTAATTCCTAGTAATAAAGATGGCGGCAAAAAATCAATGCAGTCATGATCTTGAGTGTTAATTAATTCCTAGTAATAAAGATGGCGACGAAGAATCAATGCAGTCCCGATCTTGAGTGTTAATTAATTCCTAGTAATAAAGATGGCGGCGAAGAATCAATGCAGTCGCGATATTGAGTGTTAATTAATTCCTAGTAACAAAGATGGCGGCAAAAAATCAATGCAGTCCCGATCTTGAGTGTTAATTAATTCCTAGTAACAAAGATGGCGGCGAAGAATCAATGCAGTCATGATCTTGAGTGTTAATTAATTCCTAGTAACAAAGATGGCGGCAAAAAATCAATGCAGTCCCGATCTTGAGTGTTAATTAATTCCTAGTAACAAAGATGGCGGCGAAGAATCAATGCAGTCATGATCTTGAGTGTTAATTAATTCCTAGTAACAAAGATGGCGGCAAAAAATCAATGCAGTCCCGATCTTGAGTGTTAATTAATTCCTAGTAATAAAGATGGCGGCTAAAAATCAATGCAGTCATGATCTTGAGTGTTAATTAATTCCTAGTAATAAAGATGGCGACGAAGAATCAATGCAGTCCCGATCTTGAGTGTTAATTAATTCCTAGTAATAAAGATGGCGGCAAAAAATCAATGCAGTCCCGATCTTGAGTGTTAATTAATTCCTAGTAACAAAGATGGCGGCGAAGAATCAATGCAGTCATGATCTTGAGTGTTAATTAATTCCTAGTAACAAAGATGGCGGCAAAAAATCAATGCAGTCCCGATCTTGAGTGTTAATTAATTCCTAGTAACAAAGATGGCGGCGAAGAATCAATGCAGTCATGATCTTGAGTGTTAATTAATTCCTAGTAACAAAGATGGCGGCAAAAAATCAATGCAGTCCCGATCTTGAGTGTTAATTAATTCCTAGTAATAAAGATGGCGGCGAAGAATCAATGCAGTTCCGATATTGAGTGTTAATTAATTCCTAGTAACAAAGATGGCGGCGAAGAATCAATGAAGTCCTGATCTTGAGTGTTAATTAATTCCTAGTAACAAAGATGGCGGCAAAAAATCAATGCAGTCCCGATCTTGAGTGTTAATTAATTCCTAGTAATAAAGATGGCGGCGAAGAATCAATGCAGTCATGATCTTGAGTGTTAATTAATTCCTAGTAACAAAGATGGCGGCAAAAAATCAATACAGTCCCGATCTTGAGTGTTAATTAATTCCTAGTAACAAAGATGGCGGCGAAGAATCAATGCAGTCATGATCTTGAGTGTTAATTAATTCCTAGTAACAAAGATGGCGGCAAAAAATCAATGCAGTCCCGATCTTGAGTGTTAATTAATTCCTAGTAATAAAGATGGCGGCAAAAAATCAATGCAGTCATGATCTTGAGTGTTAATTAATTCCTAGTAATAAAGATGGCGACGAAGAATCAATGCAGTCCCGATCTTGAGTGTTAATTAATTCCTAGTAATAAAGATGGCGGCAAAAAATCAATGCAGTCCCGATCTTGAGTGTTAATTAATTCCTAGTAACAAAGATGGCGGCGAAGAATCAATGCAGTCATGATCTTGAGTGTTAATTAATTCCTAGTAACAAAGATGGCGGCAAAAAATCAATGCAGTCCCGATCTTGAGTGTTAATTAATTCCTAGTAACAAAGATGGCGGCGAAGAATCAATGCAGTCATGATCTTGAGTGTTAATTAATTCCTAGTAACAAAGATGGCGGCAAAAAATCAATGCAGTCCCGATCTTGAGTGTTAATTAATTCCTAGTAACAAAGATGGCGGCGAAGAATCAATGCAGTCATGATCTTGAGTGTTAATTAATTCCTAGTAACAAAGATGGCGGCAAAAAATCAATGCAGTCCCGATCTTGAGTGTTAATTAATTCCTAGTAACAAAGATGGCGGCGAAGAATCAATGCAGTCATGATCTTGAGTGTTAATTAATTCCTAGTAACAAAGATGGCGGCAAAAAATCAATGCAGTCCCGATCTTGAGTGTAAATTAATTCCTAGTAATAAAGATGGCGGCGAAGAATCAATGCAGTTCCGATATTGAGTGTTAATTAATTCCTAGTAACAAAGATGGCGGCGAAGAATCAATGAAGTCCTGATCTTGAGTGTTAATTAATTCCTAGTAACAAAGATTGCGGCAAAAAATCAATGCAGTCCCGATCTTGAGTGTTAATTAATTCCTAGTAACAAAGATGGCGGCCAAGAATCAATGCAGTCATGATCTTGAGTGTTAATTAATTCCTAGTAATAAAGATGGCGGCGAAGAATCAATGCAGTCCCGATCTTGAGTGTTAATTAATTCCTAGTTATAAAGATGGCGACGAAGAATCAATGCAGTCCCGATATTGAGTGTTAATTAATTCCTAGTCACAAAGATGGCAGCGAAGAATCAATGCAGTCCCGATCTTGAGTGTTAATTAATTCTTAGTAATAAAGATGGCGGCGAAGAATCAATGCAGTCCCGATATTGAGTGTTAATTAATTCCTAGTAACAAAGATGGCGGCGAAGAATCAGTGTAGTCCCGATCTTGAGTGTTAATTAATTCCTAGTAACAAAGATGGCGGCAAAAAATCAATGCAGTCCCGATATTGAGTGTTAATTAATTCCTAGTAACAAAGATGGCGGCGAAGAATCAATGCAGTCATGATATTGAGTGTTAATTAATTCCTAGTAATAAAGATGGCGGCGAAGAATCAATGCAGTCCCGATCTTGAGTGTTAAGTAATTCCTAGTAACAAAGATGGCGGCGAAGAATCAATGCAGTTCTGATCTTGAGTGTTAATTAATTCCTAGTAACAAAGATGGCGGCAAAAAATCAATGCAGTCCCGATCTTGAGTGTTAATTAATTCCTAGTAACAAAGATGGCGGCGAAGAATCAATGCAGTTCCGATCTTGAGTGTTAATTAATTCCTAGTAACAAAGATGGCGGCAAAAAATCAATGCAGTCCCGATCTTGAGTGTTAATTAATTCCTAGTAACAAAGATGGCGGCAAAAAATCAATGCAGTTCTGATCTTGAGTGTTAATTAATTCCTAGTAACAAAGATGGCGGCAAAAAATCAATGCAGTCCCGATCTTGAGTGTTAATTAATTCCTAGTAACAAAGATGGCGGCAAAAAATCAATGCAGTTCTGATCTTGAGTGTTAATTAATTCCTAGTAACAAAGATGGCGGCAAAAAATCAATGCAGTCCCGATCTTGAGTGTTAATTAATTCCTAGTAACAAAGATGGCGGCAAAAAATCAATGCAGTTCTGATCTTGAGTGTTAATTAATTCCTAGTAACAAAGATGGCGGCAAAAAATCAATGCAGTCCCGATCTTGAGTGTTAATTAATTCCTAGTAACAAAGATGGCGGCAAAAAATCAATGCAGTTCTGATCTTGAGTGTTAATTAATTCCTAGTAACAAAGATGGCGGCAAAAAATCAATGCAGTCCCGATCTTGAGTGTTAATTAATTCCTAGTAACAAAGATGGCGGCGAAGAATCAATGCAGTCATGATATTGAGTGTTAATTAATTCCTAGTAATAAAGATGGCGGCGAAGAATCAATGCAGTCCCGATCTTGAGTGTTAATTAATTCCTAGTAATAAAGATGGCAGCGAAGAATCAATGCAGTCCCGATCTTGAGTGTTAATTAATTCCTAGTAACAAAGATGGCGGTGAAGAATCAATGCAGTCCCGATCTTGAGTGTTAATTAATTCCTAGTAATAAAGATGGCAGCGAAGAATCAATGCAGTCCCGATCTTGAGTGTTAATTAATTCCTAGTAATAAAGATGGCGGCGAAGAATCAATGCAGTCCCGATCTTGAGTGTTAATTAATTCCTAGTAACAAAGATGGCGGCGAAGAATCAGTGTAGTCCCGATCTTGAGTGTTAATTAATTCTTAGTAATAAAGATGGCGGCGAAGAATCAATGCAGTCCCGATCTTGAGTGTTAATTAATTCCTAGTAACAAAGATGGCGGCGAAGAATCAATGCAGTCGCGATATTGAGTGTTAATTAATTCCTAGTAACAAAGATGGCGGCAAAAAATCAATGCAGTCCCGATCTTGAGTGTTAATTAATTCCTAGTAACAAAGATGGCGGCGAAAAATCAATGCAGTCATGATCTTGAGTGTTAATTAATTCCTAGTAACAAAGATGGCGGCGAAGAATCAATGCAGTCCCGATCTTGAGTGTTAATTAATTCTTAGTAATAAAGATGGCGGCGAAGAATCAATGCAGTCCCGATCTTGAGTGTTAATTAATTCCTAGTAATAAAGATGGCGGCGAAAAATCAATGCAGTCATGATCTTGAGTGTTAATTAATTCCTAGTAATAAAGATGGCGGCGAAGAATCAATGCAGTCATGATCTTGAGTGTTAATTAATTCCTAGTAACAAAGATGGCGGCGAAGAATCAATGCAGTCATGATCTTGAGTGTTAATTAATTCCTAGTAACAAAGATGGCGGCGAAGAATCAATGCAGTCATGATCTTGAGTGTTAATTAATTCCTAGTAACAAAGATGGCGGCAAAAAATCAATGCAGTCCCGATCTTGAGTGTTAATTAATTCCTAGTAATAAAGATGGCGGCGAAGAATCAATGCAGTCATGATCTTGAGTGTTAATTAATTCCTAGTAACAAAGATGGCGGCAAAAAATCAATGCAGTCCCGATCTTGAGTGTTAATTAATTCCTAGTAACAAAGATGGCGGCGAAGAATCAATGCAGTCATGATCTTGAGTGTTAATTAATTCCTAGTAATAAAGATGGCGGCGAAGAATCAATGCAGTCCCGATCTTGAGTGTTAATTAATTCCTAGTAATAAAGATGGCAGCGAAGAATCAATGCAGTCCCGATCTTGAGTGTTAATTAATTCCTAGTAACAAAGATGGCGGCAAAAAATCAATGCAGTCCCGATCTTGAGTGTTAATTAATTCCTAGTAACAAAGATGGCGGCAAAAAATCAATGCAGTCCCGATCTTGAGTGTTAATTAATTCCTAGTAACAAAGATGGCGGCAAAGAATCAATGCAGTCGCGATATTGAGTGTTAATTAATTCCTAGTAACAAAGATGGCGGCAAAAAATCAATGCAGTCCCGATCTTGAGTGTTAATTAATTCCTAGTAACAAAGATGGCGGCGAAGAATCAATGCAGTTCTGATCTTGAGTGTTAATTAATTCCTAGTAACAAAGATGGCGGCAAAAAATCAATGCAGTCCCGATCTTGAGTGTTAATTAATTCCTAGTAACAAAGATGGCGGCGAAGAATCAATGCAGTCATGATCTTGAGTGTTAATTAATTCCTAGTAACAAAGATGGCGGCGAAGAATCAATGCAGTCGCGATATTGAGTGTTAATTAATTCCTAGTAACAAAGATGGGCGCGAAGAATCAATGCAGTCATGATCTTGAGTGTTAATTAATTCCTAGTAATAAAGATGGCGGCGAAGAATCAATGCAGTCATGATCTTGAGTGTTAATTAATTCCTAGTAATAAAGATGGCAGCGAAGAATCAATGCAGTCCCGATATTGAGTGTTAATTAATTCCTAGTAACAAAGATGGCGGCGAAGAATCAGTGTAGTCCCGATCTTGAGTCGCTTCGAGGCAGAGGCGACGGCGAACTGATTGAATCCAAAATTCGATATTTTCTATAATAACTTTTGGAGCTTCTGATTGGTTGATTTATATATTTTTTTTGTTATAAAAACGATCGTTGAAATCAGTGGATTCATACCCTCATTATATCCAAAAATACTTTAACAACTATATAACTAGCAAGGTCACCTGGTGTCCTCCGGGACCAAAAAACAGAAACAATTGTATTATTTTGAATATTCGGATTACTTTTCTCATCTTGACTGTTATTCTTACTATGATGGGATGGTCTCCTAGCACCTTCGGCTGCAGGGAGACAGGGTAGAGTACTCGTCAAGAACCCGTCTTGACACTCAGCCCGATAAGTGAGGGGTCGGGAACCGTCCAGCACCTGTCGGAATGAGGTACACCGCCTGGTTAATACCTAGGAGGTCCACCCTCTCAGGCCTTGCCACCGGTCTTTCTGGTGGACTAAGTTCATGGCTTACTGCCTTGAGGCGCCTCGACCGGGGTTAATTGTAGGTGTACCTCTCCTTTAGGTGAGCCTGCTTTGATCCCCCACCTCTCGCTGTGGTGGGCAGCAATTAAATATCTACCCTCATTATAGTCCGACTCTAATGGGATGTGTCTCCTACGGCTTCGGCTGCAAGGAGACAGGGTAGTAGTACATGTCAAGGATCCGTTCTTGACACTCAGCCCGACAGGTAAAGGGCCGGGAACCGATCCAGAACCTGTCGGACTGAGGTAATACCCAGGAGGTCCACCCAAGAGTTATCGCAAAGTATAGACAAACAAAATTATATAGAAATCAGTTAGTTACAACTTTTCAGAAAGTTTTATTAAACTCCAAGGCATCAGTTTTTTTTTTAAGCAGAAAAGTGTCAATTTTAGCCATTTTAACCCGAAAGGAACCTCTGGGGGGGGGGCAACCAAAGTTTTCTCGGAAATCCGTTCTGTTACTTTATTTTACTCATATCATGTTTAATGTTTGTGCAAAATTTCAAAAAATTCCAAGGTGTAGTTATTGAGAAAAGTGTGGACAGACAAACGGACAGACAAGGGTAAATTTACAGGTCCACCCTCCTTTTGTCGCCCCCTCCAAAAGCGTTAAAAGGGGGAAGAGTAAATTATTTATGGAAAAATAAATACTATTATTTACTTATGAAGAAACATTATATTTTTTATTTTTTTCTCTTCTTCTTCTTCTTCTTCTTCTTCTTCTTCTTCTTCTTCTTCTTTTTCTTCTTCACTAGAGCACCTGCATTTAATTAGTCATATTGTCGCCATTTTGAGTGTCTTTTTAGCTATCAGGGTGTGGCCTGATTTATAATGAAAGCGAAATCGTCAGAGTGGAAAACATATTTTTGCCCATTTAGCACACTAGGAACGCGAATATAAAGACCTCTTCAATTTGATTAAAAGGACATTAATTAATTAATTATATATATATATATATATATATATATATATATATATATATACGTTTTATTTTTATTACCGTATCTTTCTGTTAAGTTACATTATTGTTTCGGCTACACGGCCGTTTTTTTTTTGGCCGTCTGTAGCGTCCTCAGACTTTTACAGAAGTTTTCGCTATTTTGGTAACTTAACAGAAAGATACGGTAATAAAAAATAAAACGCATATTTGCTCTACAACAGTATTGAGCACTTCCTTCAGTTTTTACTAATTACCATCTCCACTATATATATATATATATATATATATATATATATATATATATATATATATATATATATATTAAAATAAGGGGGTAGTCACCAACAATGTGTATTTTTTAACATTATTTTATTATTCCGTGTCTTGGTTTTTCATTGAAAATTATGTTTAGATCATCGTAATAATGTTTTTAAATCACTGAAATCGTTTTTACGCGTTTCAGACGTTCTGTGAAGCGCCCTCTTCAGAAAGTAATTACAATGATTAGAATATAATCAAGAGGTGTTAAAAATGAAAATAACATTTTCGTAGTTCATTTGAAATGTTCCAAGAGGTGGAAACATGTGTACACGATTCTACTTTTCATTCGCATGTCCAATTTTTATTACTCTAATACTACTAATAGTCCTTTGTCGGGAGATAATAAAAAAAAAATTGTTTACAATTCTATAAATGAAGTCGTTTTGAAATAATATATTAAATATATTAACAGAAGATCTTTTTTGAAATGGAGTGTTTCTAAATGGTTTTGTGTTTTGTGTCGTATTTGCATCCACCATCTTTGTTTTGGGAGCGCGATTGTTAGAGATTACCAAACAAGCTACCCCCGCAGATTAATATATGAGTTGCGCTTGAAAATCAGCACGGTTTGCAGAGTTCAACATAAAGATTATTCAAATTCCAAACACTTCGAAACACACATATTTTATTTTACATAAATCGACTAAAATTTTCGGACTTAAACAGTTTATACTATTGATATTAATGAATTAAAGTCAAACGTATTTTTATTTTTATAAATGTGAAGCACGAACGCAGACTCCATATACTTATTGGCATGATTAAATTAAAAGTAAAACATATTTTCTTATTATAAAATGCAAGCGCCATCGCAGACCCCACAATATTATTAGAATGACCAAAAATAAAATGATTTCATTTTTATAAAATGCAAACGCGATCGCACACCCCATAATATTATTGACATGATTAAATTAAGATGAAATTAATTAAAAGAAAATACGTGTTTTTTTTCATTAATTTAACAAAGCCTACTTGAAAAGGAATTTTTATAGATCCTTTGCGTTTTCGCTAAAATTAAAATGCAGTATCTGCTTGTTACAAACGTCATTGTCAATGTGATACCGGAAGTTTTCATATAATCATCCCCGTTGAAAACAAAAAAAAATCAAACCACAGACAAAAGAAACAAACTAGCAAGAAAAGTGCCGCTTATATTAAAAGTGGATATGAATTACTCCAGATTAATGACGATAGGCAATCATGTGTTTAACATAATAATGATAGTCAATCATATTCATTGAACCCAGGAAAATGATGATTTTCAGCATTTTCCCGCGTCTTTTTATTGATTCAAACCGCTGATTACTATCCGCCGCCATTTTGTTTCAAATCATCTTTTCTCGCTTTAAATGCCTGCCGCACTCCATATCTTAAACCGGCTTTGTTATTACCGATAAGTGGCAGCGTTTCTATTTGTAATTGCCGCCTTTCTTTTTCCGTCAACGAGAATCGCTCCGTATTAAGAACAATACCATCTTCGGCCATTAATTGGTATTGGTGTATAAGAACGAACGAATAACGTCTGTAATTGAGAAACCGCGTATCGAAATAGAATGTTTTCTATTTTATTGTATCTTGTTCATCATCTGTTAAGAATACAAGATGGGAAAACTGGCCAAGTGATTAACGATACGATATGACAATCTGGACGTACCAAGTTCGAATCTAGTTCGCTTCACAGAAACGCTTTCGTTTAAGATGTTGGCAACCTTCACGCTGTCCTGTAGATAGGCGATGTCTTTCTTGAAGGAATTCTGACTAGAAAGATATCGGCAGAACTGATGGCGACCATGGGATCTTCCGATTCTTGCGGTATGACGATGATGAGTTCGTTCCCTAGGGACTCCGAAAAGGCTGGTCCGACTTTTTTCTTTTTGAAATTTCACAAAATTGTACTTAATGTGTCTGGGAGTGTTCTTCGATAGTTTTCGTATCGAATTATATGATTCATGTGAAATGCGTGAATGCTGCTTAACAACAACAACAACAACAACAACAAACAACAACAACAAACAACAACAAACAACAACATAATCATACTCAACAGCACTAATACCAATACGACGACCACCACTACCATCATCATCATTATTATCACCATCATCATCATCATCATTATTATTATCTCCATCATTATTATTATCACCATCATCATCATGGAGTTGATGGCGGCTAAGTTGTTAAAAACACAAACTGACCACCTAAGTGTGTCAAGTTCGAGTCCAGCTCATTCTAGAATTTAGAATAAAGGTCATTCTTCAAGTAACCACTTGACCTTGCCAGCTGTGTGAATGTGAGCATTATCCTGCAGAAAGATGGGATTATCATCCAAATTCCGGCCAAAGTAGGGTAGAAAATGCTCAGTCAACATATTAATATACTTGGTCGAATTAATTCGACCAGTGATCTATAGGTACTGGATCATTGGTACAAACGACGCCCTACACCAAAACTGTACCTTCACCATCTTTCAGCGCTGAAACTGTGTAACTAGGATTAAATTCTTCGTCCTTCGACGGACGTGCTGTCTACCATCACTGCCTAGTCTATCAAACTTACTTTCGTCACTAAAAATCACTTTCGACCAATATAAAGAGTCATGATCTTCATTGCGTCTGACGAACTCCAGACAGCACTGTCTCTTCTTTCTAGAAATCATTGGCTTGCGTCTTGGAACATAGTCTCGCAAATTAAATTCCTTAAATCTGTTATTAACTGTAAGAGAGCCCTTTTTTTTAATAAGATTACACTGTTATTTGATTTGGGGAGCCGTTTACAAATCTCTTTCAGAGGCTGCGGATCTTGATAGCATTGTCTTCCCTGTAAGAAGTAACTCTAGGACGACCAGATTTAAGGAAACTAGTAACGTTACCGGTTTTTTGGTGTTTTGCACAGTCATCCGTACGATTTTCTCATCACATTTCAATCTGCAGCCGATTTCCCGATTGGATAAACGAGAAATGTGGAGATCAGTACGCTCGTGACGATCATTAAGAGAGACTCGAGGTATTATGGATTAAATTTTACGTTGTATAACCTATGAACCACAAGAATTACGATTAGAAATGCTAAGAGGTGTATATTTTACGATTAGAGATGCAGAAAGTGGATATTTTACGATTAGAGATGCTAAAAAGTGGATATTTTACGATTAGAGATGCTAAAAAGTGGATATTTTACGATTAGAGATGCTAAAAAGTGGATATTTTACAATTAGAGATGCTAAAAAGTGGATATTTTACGATTAGAGATGCTAAAAAGTGGATATTTTACGATTAGAGATGCTAAAAAGTGGATATTTTACAATTAGAGATGCTAATAAGTGGATATTTTACGATTAGAGATGCTAAAAAGTGGATATTTTACGATTAGAGATGCTAAAAAGTGGATATTTTACGATTAGAGATGCTAAAAAGTGGATATTTTACAATTAGAGATGCTAAAAAGTGGATATTTTACGATTAGAGATGCTAAAAAGTGGATATTTTACGATTAGAGATGCTAAAAAGTAGATATTTTACGATTAGAGATGCTAAAAAGTGGATATTTTACAATTAGAGATGCTAAAAAGTGGATATTTTACGATTAGAGATGCTAAAAAGTGGATATTTTACGATTAGAGATGCTAAAAAGTAGATATTTTACGATTAGAGATGCTAAAAAGTGGATATTTTACAATTAGAGATGCTAAAAAGTGGATATTTTACGATTAGAGATGCTAAAAAGTGGATATTTTACAATTAGAGATGCTAAAAAGTGGATATTTTACGATTAGAGATGCTAAAAAGTGGATATTTTACAATTAGAGATGCTAAAAAGTGGATATTTTACGATTAGAGATGCTAAAAAGTGGATATTTTACAATTAGAGATGCTAAAAAGTGGATATTTTACGATTAGAGATGCTAAAAAGTGGATATTTCACGATTAGAGATGCTAAAAAGTGGATATTTTACGATTAGAGATGCTAAAAAGTGGATATTTTACGATTAGAGATGCTAAAAAGTGGATATTTTACGATTAGAGATGCTAAAAAGTGGATATTTTACGATTAGAGATGCTAAAAAGTGGATATTTTACGATTAGAGATGCTAAAAAGTAGATATTTTACAATTAGAGATGCTAATAAGTGGATATTTTACGATTAGAGATGCTAAAAAGTGGATATTTTACGATTAGAGATGCTAATAAGTGGATATTTTACGATTAGAGATGCTAAAAAGTGGATATTTTACAATTAGAGATGCTAAAAAGTGGATATTTTACGATTAGAGATGCTAAAAAGTGGATATTTTACGATTAGAGATGCTAAAAAGTGGATATTTTACAATTAGAGATGCTAAAAAGTGGATATTTTACGATTAGAGATGCTAAAAAGTGGATATTTTACAATTAGAGATGCTAAAAAGTGGATATTTTACGATTAGAGATGCTAAAAAGTGGATATTTTACGATTAGAGATGCTAAAAAGTGGATATTTTACGATTAGAGATGCTAAAAAGTGGATATTTTACAATTAGAGATGCTAAAAAGTGGATATTTTACGATTAGAGATGCTAAAAAGTGGATATTTTACGATTAGAGATGCTAAAAAGTGGATATTTTACGATTAGAGATGCTAAAAAGTGGATATTTTACAATTAGAGATGCTAAAAAGTGGATATTTTACGATTAGAGATGCTAAAAAGTTGATATTTTACGATTAGAGATGCTAAAAAGTGGATATTTTACGATTAGAGATGCTAAAAAGTGGATATTTTCAGCTGGTTTTTAGCTCATTCATTGCTGCAGAGTTTTTTGCCTACTCGATTTGAAGCTAATTTTTTAAAAATTGACGTGAAAACTAGGATACTTCAATCAAAAGTAAAATATGAACAGATAAGAGTATAGAGAACTTTTTGACGGCATTGTTTATATATATAAAATAAACACGGAATAATCTAAATATAAAAACCTATATGTCTGTCCGTCTGTCTCCATGTTTTCAAACTCTATCTCTTCCGAAACCAAAAGTTTAAGAGCGACGCTAGTGGCCTCAAATGATTAGATTTTTTATGGACCGTTTTAACTTTTAATTTGTAACCAGTTTATATGCGTGCAACGTTGTTACAATCGTAACGTCACCAGCTTTGAATTCTACCGCTTTGCTTTCGGTTTCGATTCTAGCCGATGACGCACAAATACTTTTTTTTTTACTTTTGAAATCACGACTCTATAATAATATATACGAAATCTGAACAAATTAAAATACACTATTTAAGCGTATTTTACGACCAGATAAAGCCGGGTGCCCCCCCGTTAGTATATATATACATATTTTTTTGTTTACTTTTTTTTAGGAAAAGAATTCCGGCAAAGTGCTCGATTACAAAGAAAAACTTTTTCGATATAAGAGCTTAATATTATTTATTTAATTGTACAGAAGTTCAGAACAAACCATTATTACCGTCGGTTTCAACCCCAACATAAAAGGGAACCAGTTAATGGTAAAACGTAAATAATGTTAGGCTCTCGTCAGCCATGTTGTTTTCAGAAACAACATGGCTGACGAGAGCCTAACACCTCATAATTTTATTATACCATATTTCTTCAAACTGAAACATTATTATCAAAGTATACTTACGCAGATAGATATGAAAAGTCTTTATTAAAGTTTCTGCCTATTTCCATTCTATAGAGAACTGGCGCGAACGCAGACCCCACAATTTTATCATACCATCCATATTTAAGTTAAAACATACTTATCAAATTATTATTATGTACATCTATATAAAAAACACTTGTAAACGTTTTTTTTTCTTTTTAAATTTTTAAACTTTTTATTTCCATACTTTGTGGACCAGGCGCGAACGCATACCCCACAATTTTAATGAACCACCGTTCTGCCAGATCAAACATACCCATTCTTGTGTCTCGATACATCTTCTATCATTATATGTAATTAGTTTTTAAAAATAGTCAACCATATAGGAGCCAATTCGTGACCAGACACACACACATACACACATCACACACATTCAGCTTTATATATATATATATATATATATATATATATATATATATATATATTAAAGCCTTCCCCCCTCTTTGGGTTGAGCATTTTGTAAATATATTTTCACCGGACACGTATTTAAGTAATTAAAGGAAGCCCAATGTTAATTTGTTTGTAAGCAAACGATGGTTTGAGCACTTTCTGCGACAGGTGAGCGTGGATTTAATACGAGGAGAAATATTTACGGCACTGATTCGTAGCCTGATGGTTGGGGCTATCGACTCTCAACGCGACGGTTGTAGGTTTGATCCACGGCTGGGGAAAAGTGTATGTCTAGCCGCACTGATGAGTTGTGATACAACGAAACAGTACTGTATGTGGATGACATATATATATATATTCCACACACATGTCTCTTTTCTGTCTGTCTGTCTTTCTCTCTCCTCTCTCTCTCTCTCTCTCTCTCTCTCTCTCTCTATATATATATATATATATATATATATATATATATATATATATATAATAGAATTGTAAATATCAACTGAATTAAAGGGATAAATTATAAGATGGTCAATATAATGAATTTTGGAATATAGTTTTTTGTCATTTATTCACACACACACACGCATATATATACACACATATATATATATGTGTGTGTGTGTGTGTTTGTGTGTGTACATTCCAAATCGATAAACTTATCACTCATAGAATCCATCAATCACGAATACGCACCTGTTTTAGTTCCAAGATAGAGCTGCCAATACCTGCCGGCGTCTTTGATATCAAAATCGACCCGAGCGACATCTATTATCTTTATCGCGATTGTCGCCGCCGTTAATCGCCACAAGCTTCTTGACAATCTTCCGCCCTCCCATCGATTTGAACCCACGATCGCTTTCAACCGCAATCACTGCCTCCTCGCATCAGGAACCGCCAATTATTTCGTGTGCTTGCAGCTTTTAACGTCGACCTCTCATCCCTCTGACCCCGCGGTCAGATCTCGTATCGAACTTATTTGCTCCCACTGGGGGGGGGGTCGTCATTACTGGCTTATAATAGATTACTAAGTACCTGCCTTTTATCTACATATGTACATCTATCTATCTATCTATCTATCTATCTATCTATCTATCTATCCTTATCTCTATGTATATATGCACGCATCTAGCTAGAACTTATGACATAATTATCTATGTCACTCTCTTCCCCCGCGCATAATATATATATATATATATATATATATATATATATATATATATATATATATATATATATATACATATATATAACTACTTCATTTACTCACATAAAATTAATATACGAAAGTATAGATTTATGCGTAAACTTTAAGTATTTACTTCAAAAGTGCTCAATACGTAGGTAGAGCTAATTAGTAATTTATAAAATATATATGGCGATTAAGCTACACTGAATATTCGGCGTTTCATCCACTCTAGGATTCCTCAGGCTTATGCGCGAATTCTGTGGTTGTTTATCGTTTTTATATGGTCCTCTTCTATTGAGGATTTAGTTAGCCAATCAGCTTTCTAGTATCCACCGCGCCCCTTCCTATCAGCCAATGGGCATGCATTTTATCGGACAAGGCTAGTGTTTTTTTTGTTAGTTTATATATAAATATATATATGTGTACATACATATATGCACATATATATACATATATATATATATGCATACATATATGTGTGATCGTTTATGCATATTCATGTTTATTTAATTTATTTATTTGTTTATTTTTTATTGTTTTTGTTAGTTTTAAAACTACTTTGTACCGCTATCCTAGGGTAAATTTTATTTTGTGAACACAGTTATTTGCTATTTCTCTTCTACAGTTTAATAGATGTTGGAGTTCTTTAAAGTACAGGATAGCAAATTTTTCATGAAGGCATAATCTACATGGGTCGTCTAGATGCCTACACGTGGTAGCTTGTCTTATTATTTTCCATTCGACTACCGGCGAATGTCCGCTTTCTTTGAGTTATTCGCTAGTGTTGTTTTCATACGGTGTTTTTTTATGTTTGAATGCACTTTTGTGGTCATAGTATCGGGTTTTGAAATCTAAGGAAGTCATGCCTACGTAATATTTCTTGTTATTCGGGGTTTCTTTCGCAAATATTGTTGCTTGATAAACTACGCTTTTAGTTAGATTTAGCAACAATATTTATTTAACCTAATATATTCCTATTTCCATACTATATAGAAACTCACCATACACGAATTTACATATTATATTTTAAATCCCCGCACGCAAGTTTCACTTCTAGGAATTTGCGTTAATACTTTATCAAATTTGTTTTTACACCTTTTAATTTAGACGTTTATAACGCTCATTTTTCATACTCATAGGTAGCTCACGAATTCCCTATAAGAAAATATTTTACCGAATTCCATATTTGAATATAAACTCATAATACTCAAAAAATGCGTCACCTTTGTGGTACTAGTTATCAACCCTGTTTTCGTAGGTATATATATTTTATAAATTTCGATAATGTAGTATATTGGCACCGAAATTCCTAATCCCAATTTTGGCTTTAACAATTGATGTAAAATTCACGGAGTACGACGCAAAAAAAAAATAAATAAATAAAATAATCATCTTAAAATGACATTTTTTGTACAAATCTTTTTCCTATTTGCTTTTATAATCTCGCGTTATCTCGTATGGAACGTGATCTCACATGTGGTTTTTACAATGAGAAGACGTTGTCCGACACGGCTTGAATTCTGAGGTTCCATTATATG
Organism: Euprymna scolopes; assembly: GCF_053919585.1. Taxonomy (NCBI): domain Eukaryota; kingdom Metazoa; phylum Mollusca; class Cephalopoda; order Sepiida; family Sepiolidae; genus Euprymna; species Euprymna scolopes. The sequence continues at coordinate 3,696,938 of NC_136525.1, forward strand.
GCGTAAATAACGTACAAGAAGTATTTTGAATCCGAGCGCATCTATTGTTTTAAGTCTGAGTGCATTAGTAGCCCAATGGATACTTTTATAGAATCGGCGATGCAGTCTTCAGATATCGGTCATTTCTTTCTCTCTCTCTCTCTGTCTGGTTGAGAAGGAGCGAGATAGGTTTATAAGGACTGAATAAGAGCAAGGTATACCATTTACATAGCGTAAGAGGCCGACTTTTGACTATTATTCCCCCTCCACGTCCACCGGGCTTGCCGAGACCGCTGTGTCCTACGTTTGTTCTTGTTACTGCCGTTTAGCTAGTAGAGAGAGAGTTAAAGATAGAGACCGCGAGAGATAGAAAGAAAACAATGAGTAAGAGAGTGTAAAAGAGATAGAGAGAGAAAGAAAAGGGAAGAATAAGAGAGAAAAAGAGAGTTAGAAAGAGAGAGAGAGAGAGAGAGACAGAGAGAGAGAGAGAGAGAAAGAGAGAGAGAGAGAGAGAATAAATTGGGGAAAGATACCATTTATGATGCGTAAGAGGTCGACGTTTGACCACCTGTGCTCACTGCCTCGCTGTGTTGATTTTAACTGCCACGCACTGACTTTTTTTAATTTTTTTTATTTTTTTATTACATTTTCACCCCAAACAAGGCAAATTGCCACTTTGGTGTAGGGGGCTACTATCAGGGGCAACAACTACTGGGGTACTATGTAGGGATTTGGGCAGCAAGGTGTCGGTTCACATTACATTTGAACTTCTGCACGTCAGTACTGTTGGGGAAGCAGGGACCTGGAATGGAATTCCAGAGTCTAGCGGTTCTGGGGAAGAAACTATTGGAGTAAAAAGATCTTTTACATCTAGGGATCTCTACAGTGTGGGGGTGGGATTTAGCAGCCTGTCGGGTTTGTCGAGGGTGCTCACGTCGTGGGGGCACAAGTGATTGCAGTTCGTCAGAGCATTCACCACTAAAATACTTGTAGAAAAGGCAACATTTCGTCGATGGGACAGAGGCTGAAGCTTAGATGCCAGTTCAGGGCCTATCAGGTTTGCGACTCTCTTTTAAACCTTGTCAAGGAGCGAGAGACTAGTAGCAGATGCACCAGCCCAGATGTGGCAGCAATACTCCATACATGGGCGAATGGTGGCCTTATAGAGGTACAGGATACTTTCGGGTGTTAGTAGTTTTCTAGTACGGTAGAGAGAGCCCACCTTTCTTGCAGCGGCCCTGGCAATGCCTTCAATGTAATTGTTCCAACTCATGTTTCCTGTGAACGTTAGGCCAAGGAGTTTGAAAGATGGACTCTCAGATAAAGAGTCGTTGGCCATTTTGACCATCTGTGACCGCCATTCCGTTTTTCCCTTACAGAGCTGGTCGGCACTGTCGCGTCTTGCGTCTGTTTCCGTTGGTGTAAGCTGATTGAGAGAGAGAGAGAGAGAGAGAGAGAGAGAGAGAGAGAGAGAGAGAGAGAGAGAGAGAGAGAGAGAGCGTGAGTAAGAGTGAAAGAAGGAGAGAATAAGAGATAGAGAGAATAGGAAAAACACTTTGAGAGGGAGAGAGTAAGAGAGAGAGATTAAGAGAGAACTAGTAAGAGTAAGAGAGAGAGAGAGAGAGAGAGAGAGAGAGCGTGAGTAAGAGTGAAAGAAGGAGAGAATAAGAGATAGAGAGAATAGGAAAAAAACTTTGAGAGAGAGAGATTAAGAGAGAGAGATTAAGAGAGAACTAGTAAGAGTAAGAGAGAGAGAGAGAGAGAGAGAGAGAAATAGTGAGGCAAAGAATGAGAGAATGTGAGTAAAAGAAAAGGAGAGAGAGCAAGACGGAGAGAGACTGAGTAAAAGAAGAAAGAGTAAGAGAGAGAATAAGAGAGAGTAAGAGAGAGAGAAGAAGAGAGAGAGAGAGAGAGAGAGAGAGCGTGAGTAAGAGTGAAAGAAGGAGAGAATAAGAGATAGAGAGAATAGGAAAAACACTTCGAGAGAGAGATTAAGAGAGAGAGAGAGATTAAGAGAGAACTAGTAAGAGTAAGAGAGAGAGAGAGAGAGAGAAATATTGAGGGAAAGAATGAGAGAATGTAAGTAAAAGAAAAGGAGAGAGAGAATAAGACGGAGAGAGACTGAGTAAAAGAAGAAAGAGTAAGAGAGAGAATAAGAGAGAGTAAGAGAGAGAGAGAGAAGAAGAGAGAGAGAGGGTAAGAGACAGAGAGAGAGAGCAAGAGAGAGAGAAAGAGAGAGGAATGAATTGGGCATTTGCATATGCTTTTTTTTATTGCATTTTTACCCCAAACGAGCAGCTACATGTCTGTTCAAACTACACTCGGACTTCTGCATGTCAGTACAGTTGGGAAACATATTTAAATGATAAATTTCAAACAACTAAAATATTAGTTTAATTTCGTAATATTGCGTTGTAATTTGGCTTTCAAGCGCACCTGATGCGTATTTGATTTTAAAATAAGTAGAATTTATCTCTCTTTAACCATAAAGTTTTTTGATTTCGATTTCATTTTTCAAAAATTTGCAGTTGTCTCCCTTTTCAATTTAATATATTTTTACATATTGAATTTAGCGTTCCAACGATAAAGATTGATTAACCGGACGTTAGGACAGCGTTTTTAAAGTAATATAAACTCTAAATAATTATTTCAGGCATTCAGAGATGAGATACCATAGTATGGCAAAAGATAGACTGACTGAACTTGAAACAAATTTTAAAATGGAACTAAACAAGGTATACATATACATATATATATATATATATATATATATATATATATATATACTTCAGAATAATGTAATACAATAAATGTACTGGTATTATATTTTAATATAACAATAATAATTATTATTATTAATATTATTAATTTTATTATTATTATAACTATTAAAATAATAATAATAATAATAATAATAATTATTATTATTATCATTATTATTATCATTATTATTATTATTATTATTATTATTATTATTATTATTATTATTATTATCAGAATTTAAAAAAATCTTTTAACCTTATTCCTAATTTTCTATTTTATCAAGATAAAATTAATAACTTCGTTTTCTTTATTTTGTTTTTAAATATTTACAGGAATATCTGCCTTACTCACGACTAAAATACTAGTTTTTTTTTGGTGTCTTTACATACTTCCACCCTCACCCCCCCCCTATTTTTACTGATGAGGAGACTATGTTTAAAAGGACAAAACTTTTGTCAAATTATTGTCAATACTTATTGTCAATTTCAATAAAATGAACATCGTTTTTTTTAAAATTCACAATTATGAATCGTTTTGCTCTCTCTCTCTCTCTCTCTCTCTCTCTCTATATATATATATATATATATATATATATATATATATATATATATATATATACTAGCATTTTAGCGCGGCTTTGCCCGGGTGTTTTGAGGTGCACGCTTAGCAAAACAAAAAAAAAGTCATTTTTTTTTTAATTTGACCCCTATTATGACCCTTAAAATTTATAGTTTCGGGCTCAAATCACTTTATTAAGTTAGATCCAGGTTCAAGGAACCTATATCTAAAATTTCAAGTGTCTAGACCCAAAATTGTCGGAGGAGTTTGGTAGAGTTCTTAAAGGTCAAATCGTTGAAATTTGACCCCTTAAAAGCAAAATTTCTGGCTGACACCAGTCACATCGATTTTCCCAAATCTCAGTACCCGGTATTTCAAATTTCGAGTCTATAGACTAAAAATTGACAGAGTTATTGCGTAGGGAAATGTACACAGACAGACAGACAGACAGACAGACACGTTCACTTTTATATATATATATATATATATATATATATATATATATATATATATATATATATATATATATATATATATATATATATAATTTCTTTTCTTGGCAGTACTTCAGAAACGAAGATTCTATGAAGCGGGTTTTCCACGTCGACTGCAGGCACGCTTGTGGCTGACGAGCCCGATACAGGACAAACAGGTTTGGCCACAGCGGCTGCAGTCAAAAGTCACGTCAGGTGTGGCTGCCGAGGCTTCCCTAATCTTTCTCCTGCAGCGCTTCTCCCGCAGATTCTCTGTGCAGGAGATCTAAAAGGAGGCGACAGCCTGGTGGATAGTATTTTGCCAGGTAACACAGTCAGCAGCGAGAGCAGACCACTGGAGGTGGTCAAGATGGCAGTCGCCGAGGGACTTCTTTAGAGAGTCTTTATACCTTTTCTTCGGTGCTCTACTAACGGTCAGTAAAGAGTTCGCGAACTCTCTCTTTCTCTCTTTATATATATATAAGTTACAATAAGTTTACTAAGGTAATCAAAATGGTAAACTTAAAATATATTATAAATATTAAAAAGTTAATATTTACAAGTAAAATAAACTCAGCCAGATGTAAAAAGCTCAATAAAACCGAAAAGGAAATAGAGCTTATAATATGAACAAATGATTAATAAAATATGTTAAAAGACATCTTGAAAAAGAGTTAAAAACATATTTAATTTAAAAAAAAGGAAGCACAAGATAAGTGGATAGTCCTTAATCCGCGGAGTTTCGAAGAAATACTCTCCTTCTCATCAGAGGGCAGGAATTAGCAAAATGCAGGATCGGATTTTGCATATAAAAGTATTTAATGAAACTACAAGTAAGTCAAAGATCTTACTTGGTTAAAAAAAAGGGTGAGGTAAGGGGAACAGGAGGCAAAAGAAAAATAATAAAAAGATTTCACATGAATGGATAGTCCGGTGAAGGGTAAAAATCCAAAAATGGTAAAATCCAAAACGGTCGAATTTAAAATTTCAATCCAATGGGTAAATTCCAAATGGTCCAAAATCATCCAAAAGGCAGAGTTCCTTGGAAAAAAGCGCAAATGGAATGAATTCCAAATCATTAAAAGAAAAGCACTAATGTCTGTCAAGGCTGGATGAATCAAAAATATATATATATATATATATATATATATATATATATATATATATATATATATATATATATATGTATTACAATGCTTCAAGCAAACAACATGAATCTCTTATTTTTCTTTGTTTTTCAGCAATCGCCGTCGGTTTCGGGCTATCGACTTCATGGCTGGTAACAAGGAACAACTTGAAATTCTTGGGCGTATGGGTATCCGTTTGATGACAATGACAGATGGACGCATACAACTGCTGCACACCGCCTCCGAGGTAAGTGACTACCAACTTCGACGTGCAGGAGTCAGCTGAAAATTGAAAGCAATAGAATACTCCAATTCTCAAATCTCCGAACCAAAAACTCCTCACATATTTTGAGTGCTTTTTTATTTGACTACGAGGGGGAGTGCAATAAGTAATGCCCCTGACCCACTTTCAGTTGTCTGATCTAGCTGAAATTTTGCATGTGCAGTGATTTATATCTCTACGGGTTATGTGGCAAATTACAGCTCTGAACTAATTGTGGTTTAATTTAATTAAGGCTTGTGCTTCCTTTTTTTTAAATTTAAATATGTTTTTAACTCTTTTTCAAGATGTCTTTTAACATATTTTATTAACCATTTGTTCATATATATATATATATATATATATATATATATATATATATATATATATATATATATATAGAGAGAGAGAGAGAGAGAGAGAGAGAGAGAGACAAGATTCAAGCAAGCAAGAACGCCCGGACGGTCCACAGAGTTTTATAATTACATAGATGCATTTTCTTTTCTGCGTGATAGGTGTGCCGCGAAAATTCAAAAAATAAAAGTCTGAGTGCTGTCACGTGTAAAGTTTAGGAATCACTCCGTAAACCACTTTACCAAGGACAGAAAAAGGAGTGTCCTGAGCAGCCCCTCTCCTGATATGCCAAGGAGTACTCCATATTTGTACAATACAAGATTTGCGAAATGTAAACCTAGTGACCTCGATAATATATGACCTTTAAACCTTTGACCTCGCGACAAAAGTACATTTAACGTCTTATAACCGGTTTTAATAACGGACGCCATCTTGCGTTTTAATTTGACGCTTGCGGGCGAAAAGAAATTCAATATTTAATTTTCGTATTAATATGATTTTATTTGGTTACTGATATCATTCGTCCAATATTCATTTATTCTAATTTTAAGTAAACAAATTAATATTAGCCAATTTCCCTTTCATTTCGAACTTTGCTGTTTTTTCTTTGTGTTGATATTTATTTCCCCACCTCCATTTTTTTTATATCTCGTTCGCCATTTTTCAGTTTTTTTTCTAGGACTTTTCTCTTCACACTTCTCTTATTATTTCCATCTATCTATCTATCTATCTATCTATCTATCTATCTATCTATCTATCTATCTATCTATCCATATATTTATCTATCAAAATCTATCTATCAATCCTTATATCTATCTATCTATCTATCTATCTATCCATCCATATATCTATCAAAATCTATCTATCTATACATATATCTATCTTTCAAAACCTATCTATCTATCTATCTATCTATCTATCTATCTATCTATCTATCTATCTATCTATCCATATATCTATCTATCTATCTATCCATATATCTATCTATCTATCTATCCATATATCTATCTTTCAAAACCTATCTATCTATCTATCTATCTATCTATCAAAACCTATCTATTTATCCATCTATCTATCTATCTATCTATCTATCTATCTATCTATCTATCTCTCTCTCTATCTATCTATCTATCTATCTCTCTATCCATGAAAGCCTATTAACATTTATCTATGTATCTATCTATCTATGTATCTATCTATGTATCTATCTATGTATCTATCTATCTATCTATCTATCTATCTATCAAAACCTATCTATCTATCTATCTATCTATCTATCTATCTATCTATCTCTCTATCCATGAAAGCCTATTAACATTTATCTATCTATCTATCTATCTATCTATCTATCTATCAAAACCTATCTATCTATCTATCTATCTATCTATCTATCAAAACCTATCTATCTATCTATCTATCTATCTATCTATCAAAACCTATCTATCTATCTATCTATCTATCTATCTATCTATCTATCCATCTATCTATCTATCAAAACCTATCTATCTATCTATCTATCTATCTATCTATCTATCTATCTATCTATCTATCTCTCTATCCATGAAAGCCTATTAACATTTATCTATCTATCTATCTATCTATCTATCTATCTATCTATCTATCTATCTATCTATCTATCTATCCTAACTTTGTTTATAGCTTTATCTATATCTCTCTCTTCTAGCTATCTTCATCGTTATCTATGCACCCCTTGCCGTGGCTTGGAAATGTTCACTGTCTCAGTCAATCTCTCAATCTCTCTCTCTTTCTCTCTCTCTCTGCCTTCCCTTCTCTCTCTCTCTTTCTATATATATATATATATATATATATATATATATATATTTGTAGATATATAAGTGAACGTGTCTGTGTATCTGTCTCTGTGTGTGTTTGTCTGTCTGTCCGTCTGTGTCTCTGTGTGTGTACATTTCCATACGCAATAACTCTGTCAATTTTTAATCTACAGGCTCGAAATCTGTATATATATATATATATATATATATATATATATATATATATATATATATATATATATATATAAGTGAAAATGTCTTTGTGTGTGTGTGTGTGTGTCTGTGTACATTTCCCTACCAAACTACTCTGTCAATTTTCAGTCTAGAGATTCGAGATTTGACATAAGGTGTATTGAGATTTGGGAAAATTTTTTTAATCGGTTTCCGGTAAAAAATTTGTCTGTCAAGGGGTTAAAGTTCAACGATTTGACATTTGAAAACTCTACCAAACTCCTCCGCGAATTTTAAGTCTAAGCACTTTAAATTTTAAATGTAAGTTACTTGGACATGGATCAGACTTTCTAATTTGATTTGAGCCCAAAACAATAAATTTTAAGGGGTCATAATAGGGGTCAAAGTTAAAAGAATTTGATCTTTGCGGTCTCTACCAAATTACTCAGCCAATTTCTGGTTTCAACATTTGAAATCTTGCAAAAAGGGTATTCAGAAATAGTGCAAGCTTTTTAATCGGTTTAGGTCGAAAAATTGAGCTGCTAAGGAGTCAAAGTTCAAAAGAAAACGACTTAGCCAATTTTTGGTCTAAAAATTTGAAATTCATGCATAACGGGTATTCAGACATGCGGCAAGCATTTTAATCAGTTTTGGGGCAAAAATTTGGCCACCAAAAGCTCAAAGTTGAACGAGTTGGCCTTTGCAGATTTTACCAAATTTCTCCGCCAAATTTGGGTCTAAAGACTTGAAATTTTAGATGTAGGTAACTTGGACATGGGTAAAACTTTGTATTTTTATTTGAGACCAAAATTTTAAGGAATCAAAATTGTGTTCAAAGTTAAAAAAATTGACCTCTGCGGTCTCTACGAAATTACTCAGTTGGTCTAAATATTTGGAATAATGTTTGAATTTGTCCGAATAGTCTTGAAACAATTGTAACTAACGATGAAAGACACTATTTGTTGCTATCAATCCATTCCTTGATGTCTTGGTGTTTGTTAAAACAATATATATATATATATATATATATATATATATATATATATATATATATATATAGCGGCACTGATGAGCTGTGAAACAGCGAAACAGTACTGTATGTGGATGACTATAATGCTTCCTATGTTGGGTTGAGCATATTGGGAAGTGATATAAAAATTACCATTAGCGTATTAAGCGATGCTCTTTGTATAAACAAATTAAGTTTAGGTATTTGGACAATGTACAAAACATTGTTAATCCACTGCTCGCATAGCAGCGGCCGAATAGCGCAATGGTTAGAAGCTCAGACTGTCTGCTGGACGGTCGGGTTTCGATCCTGGCTTGAGGTAGTTGCTTGTCTTGCCGGACTGATGAGCTGTGAGACAGCGAAACAGTACTATCTGTCGATGAGTATGTGTATATATATATATATATATATATATATATATATATATATATATATATATATTAGTAATGGGACGATTCCAATATTTTTACCGATTCTGTGCTCAATTCCCGATTCCGATACAATTACCGATTCCCATTACGATTCTTTATTAATCTCTAATTATTTAATTATAAGATTGTTCCTGTTTACAATGCCTCCCCACGGGACAGACTTAGACACCAGGGTCGTTTTTTAATGTGGAGAAAAGGAACAAAAATAAAAATTGTCTCAGTCGTGAAGGATTTCTCCCCCACTGACAGAGAACAAGAAATTGAAGTGTAGATCTGAAGAACAGATATTACACGTTGATCTTGACCCGAAGACAATTATAATATTGTTATTTTCCCAGATTTTCGTTAAAAAGCACATGTTAAATATGGATGGTGATCTATCGATTTTAGCTTTACTGGTAATTTAAAATCAATAAATGTTTATTAATTTATCATTAACCCAGCAATGGAAGATTTTGGTTTAAACAAAATAAAAAAAAGAAGAGGATTAAAAGAATCGTTTTGGCATCGGAAATAGGCAGCATTTTTTTCCGATTCCGATACAATTACCGATTCCGATATCCCCAAATCTTCCGATTTTTCCGATTCTCGATTCCGATTCCGATTAATCGTCCGAACAAGCCTTTTATTATGTCTGAAAGTGACACAATGTTCAACGTGTGAAATTGGAGATGCGCCGCTCTACAACTCCTGCTCTCAACTGATCCAAGTTATGACAACAGGACCATTGGCAGCACCCTCAAAATGCATTGCTGGATTGTACCCAATAAAAGGAACGTGCCTAGAGCGATGGAAAACAAAATTTCCGACCACGGTTATGGTCTTAGGTGTGATTTTAAGTGAGGACTACATCATGTCACCTAACGAATTCGGCTTGAAAGTCAACACCAAAGTGTATGTGGATGTTTTGAAGAGTGTGGTGATGTCTCCGTGCAATGAGGAAGCCGCTGGTAGACCCTGAGTGTTGCAGCAGGACTCTGCGCCGGTTCAATAGTCCAAAGAGACACATATTATTTCTATCAGAAGGAGAACTATGACTTTTTCGGCACAATCACATTGACAAACCGGTTCTTGCCAAATCACCGAAGTTAAGCAACGTTGAGCTTGGACAGTACCCGATGGTTGACAATTTAAGAAAGCAAGGCGTACCACGAGGTAAAAATACTAGGTTGAGAAACTGGCGTGGTCTATCCTTCTCTCGAGGGTAGATGGGACTCTCTTAAGCTGTGGTAGGCACCCCATCTAGTGATGGCGTCGCGATCAAAAATACCCTTGACAACTCTGGGGAAGCATTAAGTATTCAACTATGGACAAAACTTGAATTGCACTACAAAACTCGTGCAGAGAGTTCAATCTCGGCTGCAGTCGCACTGGGATGGGACGATTTTTACCCTTCTCTCAACAGTAGGTTCTTTGATATTACAGAGGCGCGTTCGACATGAATGTTTCTGTTTAGAGCAGAATTGAATCAAGATAGCTGACTTTTGCATTTTAGTCTTTAATGCAAGCCAGTATATATAAAAAAATATTTTTTATAAAATAAACAGTAGTTTCTCTACAGTGCAATTTAGACTACACTATACTGTGGACTAAGTTACTGTGGAGAAGCATGTGAAGTCTCCTCCTGGTGCACCGCTATGCATCCCCAACTAAAGCAAGCAATCAATTCAGTGGTTTCGTTGACAATAAAAAAAAAATGGTAATGTGAAACATTCAATCCAGGGCAACGTCTGGTGTCCATGCTAGTAAACTATCAAGCTGTATAGCGGGTGCATGACAGCAAAATAGTAGGAATATATTATTGAAATTGGAAGACGTCTTGACTGACAAGACACATGCGTTAATGGAGAAAATACTAGATTAAAAAAAGATTAAAAAATATTAGGTTTAAAAGAGATCAGAATTGAAAAAAACAAAAAACAAAAAAAAACAATTGATCTTGTCAGAACACATCCGACTAACTTCTGAGTATGCGTGACTATACATTTGTAGCTTGAAGTCGATTAATCTGTAAACCTTTATATCCATCTGGCGATAGCTCAGACAGTAACGACGAAGACTAAAGCACTGAATAACGACTGGAGTACATTTAATTTAATAACGCAATTGTTATATAGGGAGGTGGAAGATATTTTGTTTTTATAACAGACAGATAAAATAAATTGTATGTATGTTATTTAGTCAGAGGATATGATACTGTCGTATAGGTTGTTATGTCCGAGCATGTGAGATGTTTCTTTAAGTTTTTTCACTTTCCAGTGGGTCTCTCTTTTTATTATTTTTACTTAAAACCCTACTGAGCAAACCAAGCGTAGAGCTGAATGCAATTTTGACACCTCTAATAGAGAGAGAAAACCTTGAATAACAACATAGGTTTAACATTAACAAAAACCAACTAAGAATTGTCCTAGTGACATATTACCGAGTTGTCCTAGACGTTGTATCAAAGTTTACTGTTACCCAAAGGTGCTGAGTTCAATCCTGAACGAAGATAGTGAAAAGTAACATTCAAACAGAAAACCAGCAACTATGTCCCAGAGCCTAGCTGGAGTCCGAACACGGCACCCCCGTAATAATAATAAAGGGTTGGGTTCGAGACTCCTAACAAACGGTTCCTCAGTTCGATACAAAACACCTGATGAAGGCTGGAGGGCAAAACGGCCGAAACGTTGTGACTGTGACTATAACAACCAAGATGAGAAAGTCAGTCCGATAATCTCAATTATATATATATATATATATATATATATATATATATATATTAAAAAGTTTCACTCATGTCCAGGTAACGTATATCTAAAATTCAAGTGTCTACCACCAAAATTGGTGGAGGAATTTGGTAGAGTCTGCAAAGGTTACAGCCTCGCTTCCTCGCTTCAAGCATCTGTTCACTTCAGTGACTAAACTCCAACTCGTCCGACTGACTAAACTTCCCGACCTCTTGACCTCAGTTCCGTTACGTCATCATTCAAAAAGCACACGTATCACTAACGTGCGACCTTTCCACATCTCCCTGCACAAAGTCATTTTGTTTATTTAACCTAGCTAATTTTTCTAAACATCCTCAGCTAAAAACCATTGCTACACTTTATTCTATAAACAATAAATAACTCCCAATATAAACTGTTTTAAGAAGATCATTGAATAGATAAATGAATAGATAGATAGGCAGATGGATCGATAAATAATAACTAATTAACTTTTAACAATGTTAATTATCTAGCGTAATTATCAGTGTAGGAGATGACAATCACCGCCGGTCAGAGGATTCGAACCCTACAATAAAACACGCGTTGGCTCAATTAACACAGAAGATACTCAATAGCCACCATTCACCGCTAGGAAATTAAGAAAAATGTTGACATTAATGAAGCTTAACGTTTAATACGGACGATCTTAGATTAATCAAGTAACAGGAAGTTCCGATCCCACACACAAGGCTAACTGACGACTTTTAATTTTCCCCAGACAGTGCTCAAATTTAAGATTTTTTTAAATTACTTAAAGGGACGGCAATAATTAAAACATTTTAAATAATTATGTTTATATACACACATCCACTTGTGTTTCATGCTTACGCAATCATCAGTGTAGGAGATGACGATCAGCACTGGTCCAAGGATTCGGACCCCGCATCTAAGTCACCTTTTGATCTATCACGTTTAATGAAAATATTTTATACGGGCGATTTGCCAGATATATATATAACTGACCGACTTTTTCATTTTCTCCAGACAGTGCTCAATTTGAAGAATTTTTTAGTTTCTTAAAGGGACGACAATAATGAAAAATGATTGACTTTTTCATTTCCCACAGACTGAAGTCAATTTAAAAAAAAAAAAGAAAATTTTTTTGAAGAGGCGACAATAATCCTCCATTATAGACGCAGAGTGAACCCATAAATTTGTCGCCTTAAAGCAAACACTGCAGCTTTCTTTGTAAACTATTCGATGTAACCGCCTTCAGCCTTACTCACATATATAAAAATCCGATGAGTTTCTTCAGCACATCCAGGTACATTTTAGTGTTGACTTTCAATGTTGGTTGTTTTTGTTTTACGGCATATCAACCCTTTTCGGGTTATTTAATGCCGAATCCAAAGATTTTGAAGAAAATTTTTTTTAATAGAATATATTTGTTGTTTTCACGTCGGTTTCTATTCAACCCATAGTTGGGACCCTAACAGGTACTACTACTCTGGGTCAGAGTGGACCTGGGAACAATGGTAATTAAAGGGTGGCTCCACACTCCCCAAAGCCCACAAGCTGGGGTCTCACCACTGGATATAGTTTAAGGTCATATCCAGGACCCCATTGAGGGACTTTTACCCTCTGCAGGGGGGCAGTCGGCGTATTCTAATGCCCCACCGACAGGGCCGTTGACTTTCAAACCGACTTCAAAGATGTGAGGTGGCATGATGTGACCCTTACGTTAAACCACACTACTGATAATCGTGGCCAGAAACTTCGCCCTCAAGCGTTGAACCGTTCGAAATTTTCATTTTGTGGGTGCTGACAATGGTCCTGTTGTCATAACTTGGATCGGTACAGAGCATGAGTTGTACAGCGGCGCATCTCCGATCTTGCTCGTTGAATGTTGTGTTACTTTCAGACATGATAGAACGTTCCTATCGGTCTCTGGGTTTGTACACAACTAGCCAACTAGTAGATGGTCTGCAAAAAAAAAAAAAAAAGAAGAAAACCAGTTTTCCTCAAACGGAAATGGAATCATGTCGTCTTTTTTAGGGTGACAATTTTATCGTTCCACACTGTAATTATATTTATATACTTAAAGACACTAGTGTTTCATGCTTACGCAAATGTCAATGCAGGAGATGAACATCAATGCTTTTCAAAGGATTCGAACCACGCAACCGGCCCTGTCGGTGGGGCATTAGAATACGCCGACTGCCCCCCTGCAGAGGGTAAAAGTCCCTTAATGGGGGTCCTGGATATGACCTTAAACTATATCCGATGGTGAGGCCCCAGTTTGCGGGCTTTGGGGAGTGTGGAGCCACCCTTTCATTACCATTGCTCCCAGGTCCACTCTGACCCGGAGTGGTAGTACCTGTTAGGGTCCCAACTATGGGTTAAATAGAAACTGACTAGCAAAAAACATATATTCTATTAAATAATCTGAAAAGGGTTGATATGCCGTAAAACAAAAACAACCAACCGACTTAAAATCAAACCACGCAACAGAGACACTTTTGACTCCATTAGCAAGGAGCATACCCCAGAGCCACCATTCATCGTCACGAAATTAAAGGAAATGAAAAAGTTTTAATAAAATTAAAACAAAAACATAAGACTAGCAACAAAGACAAATACAAAGCTTACAATTCAATGAGCCTAAACTAATACGATTTATAAGAAAATGACAAAAAAAAAAAAAAAAAAAAAAATGGCGGTTGACATGTCACCGTTTTTTTTTTCTAACTTGTTGTCATTCATTGTTCCCAACAATATATCGATTTTCCGCTCCTTTGTATTTTGATCCATTCATTATCTTCCGCGTCATTAACGTTCGTTTCTCTTAAATGAGTTCCTTATTATGACAAATGTTAACAGTATCATTTCAAATGTTAAAACAGCTTCTATTTTATACTAGCTAACTGTGGAGAAAATAGAGAAGGCTTACCGCAAAAACGTGCCCGTGTCTGTCTGTCGTGCGCGCTGATAAGGAAAAACAAAAAGATCCAAGATGGCGACCGTGGTCTTTTAATGCCCACGGTCTCGAACAGTTCTCAAAAAGTTGTGTCTCACGCGTGCTTTTTAAGGTGCGCCCAGGCACCATAAAAGCAGATTGCTAGTGGGGGAGGGGCAGAAACGTTCATACCTGTGTAGAGTGAACATCATCAGACTTTTCCGAACTTGTTTACATTGGACTTGAAGGCAACGATATTGTAGTCGGTCAAGAAGCAAGCCAGCAGAACAGTGTTCACAAGGCGGGCAGTTCTAAAAAAGGAGCGTTCAGACCTGTGCAACTCAGACTTTTCCGATTCACTAACATTTCTGTCTTCGCTGGCTTTTTGAGAATAAAACAGTAAATTTATTATTTTTGTCGCATAGATAAAAACACTTTCTTATTACCTGCAGTTGGGGGGGGGATTAAAGCTAGTATACATTCGCCTATACAAATTCATCACATGGTAGATTTCCGGTTGTCGAGCTTGCTGTTATTATTAGCATTTTGCACCGGCTTGTGAAATTTGTCGTTTCAAACGAGCGGGAACCATTTTCACCTGTTAAAAATGTCGAATTTATGTAAAGCTAGCAGAAAGCCCGTTATATTTTAATTCATGCAGACTTCGTATTTATTATAACCCAATTCTCTATCTATTATTATATTGTACCTAATATATAGTTGGTTGGTTGGTTGGTTGTTTAGTTTTACGGCATATCAACCCTTTTCGGGTTATTTAATGTCGAATCCAAAGATTTTGAAGAATTTGTTTTTTAATAGAGTATATTTGTTGTTTTCACGTCAGTTTCTATTCAACCCATAGTTGGGACCCTAATAGGTACTACCACTCCGGGTCAGAATGGACCTGGGAGCAATGGTAATGAAAGGGTGGCTCCACACTCCTCAAAGCCCACAAGCTGGGACCTCACCACTGGATATAGTTTAAGGTCATATCCAGGACCCCCATTGAGAGACTTTTACCCTCTGCAGGGGGGCAGTCGGCGTATTCTAATGCCCCACCGACAGGGCCCTAATATATAGTAATGGTTTCAAAAGTTAAATATAAAATAAGCTGTGTGCTACGTAAACATATAGATAGTTCTCCAAACTTGATTCTTAGCGTATGACCTAACAAAAACTACACATAACAGCGTTGTTTAACATAACTTTAATAAGCGCAGATTTCGTATTTATTACAGACCCAATTCTCTATCTATTATTATATTGTACCTAATATAAGTTTTATTTTACTTCACTCGAAGTTCTCAGAAATCAAGGGGCCCACAACCTGGGGCTAACACTTGAACTCTATATGAGATACATAGATATTCGAATGTTCCATTAAAGTTCTTTATCTCTCAGACACTGAGTTAGTAAAGAAATTGAGAACGTAATTTTCCTCTCCCCAATTAACCATTTTTATATGTTTTAATTTATCTTTTGTTTTGGTCTCTTGGTCTTACTGGATTCCAGAACAAGAATTTATCTAGTCTGGTGGAGTATCCATCTTCGTGTTATTACTTGAGGTAACATCACTTGGAGAAGGTGCACCATTCCTCATAAAAGTTAATATATGTTAGCCATAGCGAGGAGATCTTATTTGGGCTGCGAATACTATGTGATTTTGAATATTTGGTCAGGGTTTACTTCTAGGAAAAAGTGTCCTCATGCCAGGTTGTTCTGACAAACCCCTGTACAGAGAGACCTTAGACACTCGAGGACAGTGTCTAGTAGGCATTCAAGTTCTCTCCAGTAGGCATTAAAGTTCTCAAGTAATGGTTTCAAAAGTTAAATATAAAATAAGCTGTGTGCTACGTAAACATATAGATAGTTCTCCAAACTTTATTCTTAGCGTATGACCTAAATCCATAGTATACAAAAACTAAAATAACAACGTTGTTTAACACAACTTTAATAAGCGCATGCGCCCTCCCACAAAAGATTCTCGAGTTTGACATACATATTCTCATTTTCGACAAGATATGAATACGTGATATAGTTTTGGGTTCAGACGAGTAACCAATCTCGATTAATAACATGGTTTCGAGTTCAGACAGCCATTTATGCAATCTTCATTTTTAATGGATTTTATTACGATGATAATTTGCTGTTATTAGTTTTTGCTTCAATAAACAAAACTGATTTCATTATTACGATTTGCTGATTGTGAATATTTCATTGTCTGAGAAAAATTCTTCGATATTATCGATTATTTTGTCTCTCGCTTTTATTTCATCGATCCAATTTTACCTGAATTCACCTCTTAAAAATTCATTGTTCGTTTACTGTATTAGTCTCTCTATCATCTTTCCTCTCTCTCTCTCACTGTCTCCCTCTTTCTCTCTCTCTCGCTCTCTCTCTCACCCTCTCTCTCTCACTCTCTCTAACTCTCTCTAACTCTCTCACCCTCTCTCTCTCACTCTCTCACACTCTCTCTCACACTCTCTCTCTCACACTCTCTCACTCTCTCTCACACTCTCTCTCAGTCTCTCTCTCTCACTCTCTCTCGCCCTCTCTCTCTCACTCTCTCACACTCTTTCTCACCCTCTCTCTCTCACCCTCTTTCTCATCCTCTCTCTCACCCTCTCTCTCTCACTCGCTCTCACCCTCTTTCTCATCCTCTCTCTCTCACTTTCTCTCACCCTCTCTCTCTCACCCTCTTTCTCTCATCCTCTCTCTCTCACCCTCTCTCTCTCACCCTCTCTCTCACCCTCTCTCTCTCACCCTCTTTCTCTCACCCTCTCTCTCTCACCCTCTTTCTCTCACCCTCACTCTCTCACTCTCACCCTCTCTCTCACCCTCTCACTCTCTCTCACCCCCTCTCTCTCTCTCTCTCTCTCTCTCTCTCTCTCTCGATGGTCGCTCTGTCAGCGTCTGTAGGTATAAAAAAATTATTATTTCCTTACAGGGAGACCCAACGTTGTCCGGGATTTAATCAAGATCAACAGATGTTCCGCTCTTTCATACTTTAATTGTCATCAAAATCGATGAAATCGCCCAGTTTTTAATCAAATCGATTGGTTGCCTGTTTATTTATTATTAAACGTACAAAAGTCAAGTATCATGGTTCGAGTGTGTTCTTAAAAGAAAAAAGAAGACTCCATTTCGAACGCGCCCCTGTTTTATAAAAGAACCAACAGTAGATTTTATGAAATCATTTTTACATAACCACTTGAATTAAAGTCTAAAATAAAAAAGTCAAGTATTGTATTTCAAGTGTGCTCTAAAAATATTCATTTCGAACGCGTTCATGTCTTATAAAAGAATCCACAGTTGATTTTATAGGCTGGGCCTTTCTACTTGTGCAGTGATAAAACTTCTATAATGCACTTTTTTTTTTTTACACAGTGGTCACCACTTATCAAGGTCCGGAAGCCACTCAGGGATAAGGGTTATTGCAAGTACATTACGTTAGTGTGGAGATTTGATGAAGTGTTTACTTAAGGGGGCGGTTCATTAGGAATTTGTTAACGTTGGACTTGAACACATCCAAGTTGTAGTCAGGTGGGAAGCAGGCAGACGGAACAGAGTTCCACAGGCGTGCAGTTCTAAGAAAGAAGCTTTGTTCATGGAATCCGCGTTTTGATTTAGGCACAGATATAGAGTGGAGGAAAATTTTCACAGTGGATTCAGCTAGACGGGTGTTTTTCGTGAAAGATTGGCGAGGGGGGACCAGAGATTGGAGTTCAGACGAGCACCTGCCATGGAAATAACGATAAAACAAGGATAGGCTCACAACGTCTCTTCTGTGGGAGAGAGGTTGCAGGGTAGAGAAAAGGGCATCCCACCGGACTACAACTTGGATGTCTTCAAGTCCAACGTTAACAAATTCCTAATGAACCGCCCCCTTAAGTAAACACTTCATCAAATCTCCACACTAACGTAATGTACTTGTAATAACCCTTATCCCTGAGTGGCTTCCAGGCCTTTATAAGTGGTGATCACTGTGTAAAAAAAAAAAAAAAAATCTGGAAAAATTAAAGCGTATTTTACGATCGTGCAAAGCCTGGAAGCCCCTCGCGTTAGTAGTAGATAATTATAGTAGACAATTTATAATTATTTCGTCTTTGCACTGTCTGAACAGTAAAAGACCTTGTGCGAGATTGCAATTTCCGGCCGCTTGATCACTTTAGATCGTCTTAATAACATTTTTATAGGTCTGTATTTGCTCTTAAAAATATTAAATTTCTGTTGATACTCGTTGCGGTTAATGTCGGGCCAGGAGTAATGATCTTTGCAAATGGAGTCAAAGGTGACTTCGTGAGGGGTTTTAACTCTTCGACCAGTGGCAATCGTCCATTCATGCACTGATGATTGCCAAAGCATGAAACACTAGTAGTTATAAAAAATAATAACGTATAATAATTTCGTTTTTTTAAGAAGTAAGTTTCTCAAAAGTAACCACTGTCTGGGTAAAAAATAAAAAGGTGGTTTGCTGGCCTTGACGGTGGCCCAGATGTAACGTTTCTTGCTAATGGAGTCTAAGTTGGCTTCGTGGCGGGATTCGAATCATTCGATCAGCAGCAATGGTCAATTTCGCTTGATTGCAAAGACATAAAACACTAGCGTTTATAGATATAAACAAATAATCATGTGTAATTAAAAATTATGAATATATACTAGCAGGCCGCCCGGCGTTTCCCGGTCGTAAAATTCGCATAATATTATTTTTTAATTCATACAAAAACTTAGACATTTGGATGTGAATATTATGTGTTTTTTTTTTCTAAACCGTTTACGTCGTGTAAATAAAAAACAAAAAACACTCGAGATGAGATCGAAACAAAAACTTCAAGGCAGTACGCCAAGTACAATAACCATTAGATCAGCGTGACACGATCGTTAAAAGGTTTTCTCAAACCTACTAATTCTTAACAAAAGGAAGCTGTCATGTGAACGGTTTATGCATGCGCATTCGTGAAACAGCGATGACATTCACGTACCAATTTTTCAATTTTGACCACTTGGCGGCGCTTTTTTTCCGGATGAAAACAGATAAAAAATGTTGCACATGTCTGAATATCCTATATACCAAATTTCAAGTCTGTAGATAAAAAATGCGTTAAGTGTATCGGTTGATAAGTGTACTCACACATTCTAACTTATATATATATATATATATATATATATATATATATATATATATGTGTGTGTGTGTGTGTGTGTGTGTGTGTGCGTGTGTGCAGATCGTCATATAATGATTAGATCACTCTGACTGACGTTAAAAGCATTAAAAAAGAATAAATGTTTAAATTCAACTGTATCTTTCGCGGTTGACGGTAGCCGAATGGTTCGGGTCATTGCTAATGAAGCCAGACTTGACTTCTGTTGCCGGTTCGAATCTCTCGACTGGCGTTAATCGTGGCACCCTGCACTGGTAGTTCCCGAAAGGATGAAACACTAGTGCTTGTTGGTATTTAATAATTATTATCGTAAATAATATATATATATATATATATATATATATATATATATATATATATATATATATATATATACAGTATATCAGAAAAGTGAGTAAAGCTCTCTTCAGATATTTAAGTATATCTCCTCATGGGAAAACACGGACCAAATGACAATTTTACATAATGAAAAGTCAGTTGTGCACAGCTTATATAACAGAGTTATCATCATCATCCTGCGGCCTCAGCAAGATAGAACTCACTAAAAGTTTCTAGTGTACCCTATCTGTCGCAGCACCCAACAGAGCTTCCTTGGAGATGAATATATCTCGTTGTATCTTATCTGGAAAAGTTAACTTTTGCGATCGACTGTAAGATGATGGATGCTCCACAGTACAAATGATGAAACAAACTCATCTGTGGCACGTGCACAATGCTCAGCAAGCTGAACACGTCTTTTACAAACTGAGGTTGATACTCCTGGTAAGTCTCCATATATCATTTTTAGTGTTGGCTGATTTCGCCATGATAGATTGAGTACTCTTCACAAAAGACGTGTGTAACATCCATCTAAACGACGCTGTTGTTTTGCTGGAAGAGTCCAAGTTTCAGATCCATAGAGTAAGATTGGCTCAATAAGTACGCGTCAAACTTGGATTTTGAATTTACGAGAAAGATTAGATTTCCAGATGTTATTCATTTTGTTAGAAGCAGTCCATGCCATGCCATTTCTAATGTTCCTATTTACAATGCCTCCCCATGGGACAGAGTTAGACACCAGGGTCGTTTTTTAATGTGGAGAAAAGGAAAAAAAATTGTCTCAGTCGTGAAAGATTTCTCTTCCACTGACAGAGAACAAGAAATTGAAGTGCAGCATCTGAAGAACAGATACTACACTTTGAGGTATTTATTTGCTCCCCCACAGAGCAAATTAGGCACAAGGCCGATTTTTAATGTGAGGAGTGAAGGGGAAATGGGGACCAACTCCCCGGGGAGTAGGGGAGCTGGATAGTGACAATTGGTATGAAGGGTTGCTCATACATTGACCAATGTCTTATCTGTGGGGTCGCCCCCCACATATGGTCTTTGCTTGCAGTATCTGCCGGAACAGATACTACACTTTGATGTATTTATTTGCTCCCTCACTGAGCAAATTAGGCACAAGGCCGATTTTTAAAGTGAGGAGTGAAGGGGAAATGGGGACCAACTCCCCGGGGAGTAGGGGAGCTGGATAGTGACAATTGGTATGAAGGGTTGCCCCTACATTGACCAAGGTCTTATATGTGGGGTTGGCCCCACATATGGTCTTTGCTTGCAGTTTATTTATTTGCTTCCCCACTGAGCAAATTAGGCAGGAGGCCGTTTTTTAATGTGGAGATAGGGGGAAGGGGAGGGAAAGAGGGGATCCAGCTCCCGAGAGGTGGGAAGTGGGAGCTGGATTAGAAACTGTTGGTATGAAGGGTTGCCCCTTCAGTGACCAAGGTCAGATATGTGGGGTTACCCCCACATACGGTCTTTGCTAGTCATAGCTGGTCTGTGCTAGTCATAGCTTTGCAGCATCTGTCGGAACAGATGGTATTTATTTGCTCCCCCACCGAGCAAATTAGGCACAAGGCAAATTTTTAATGTGAGGAGTGAAGGGAGGGGGAAGGGAAAAAGGGGACCAGCTCCCGAGAGGAGGGAAATGGGAGCTGGTTAAAGGTCAAGCATGTGGGGTTGCCCCCACATCTGGTCTTTGCTAGTCATAGCTAGTCATAGCTTGCAGCATCTGTCTGACCAGATGGTATTTATTTGCTCCCCCACCGAGCAAATTAGGCACAAGGCCAATTTTTAATGTGAGGAGTGAAGGGAGGGGTAAGGGGAGAAAGGGGACCAGCCCCCGAGAGGTGGGAAATGGGAGCTGGTTAAAGGTCAGGCATATGGGGTTGTCCCCACATCTGGTCTTTGCTAGTCATAGCTAGTCATAGCTTGCAGCATCTGTCGGAACAGATGGTATTTATTTGCTCCCCCACCGAGCAAATTAGGCACAAGGCCAATTTTTAATGTGAGGAGTGAAGGGAGGGGTAAGGGGAGAAAGGGGACCAGCTCCCGAGAGGTGGGAAATGGGAGCTGGTTAAAGGTCAGGCATATGGGGTTGCCCCCACATCTGGTCTTTGCTAGTCATAGCTAGTCATAGCTTGCAGCATCTGTCGGAACAGATGGTATTTATTTGCTCCCCCACCGAGCAAATTAGGCACAAGGCCAATTTTTAATGTGAGGAGTGAAGGGAGGGGTAAGGGGAGAAAGGGGACCAGCTCCCGAGAGGTGGGAAATGGGAGCTGGTTAAAGGTCAGGCATATGGGGTTGCCCCCACATCTGGTCTTTGCTAGTCATAGCTAGTCATAGCTTGCAGTATCTGCCGGAACAGATACTACACTTTGATCTTGTTTATATATTTTATTGCTTTTAAAATTTTGTCAATACAAAAAAAAACAAAACAAAAGATTATCAAACAACAAAATTAGGCACAAGGCCCTACAAGAAATTGGGGAGGGGAAGGGTTCAGGGTCTTTGTGACTAAAGTGATTAAAAAGTAATAAATGTAGACTTTGGAGTCTTACTCTTGACTGGCAACATTTACCAAAATACCTCATTCACTCTATGGATCTTAAACTAACTAATAAATCCCCAGCGTTTAAGAATCAAAACCATATTTACAATTTATAAAAAGTTGTCTGTGTGTTTGTGTATGCATTTTTTTTTTTTTAAATTTTTTGTGTGTGTGCACGTGTGAAAAAATAAAGTTCAATTTCATTGGTAAATAAAAAAGTTTTTGAATTAAGAAAAGGATTGCTCGTGGAGAGGGGAAAACTAATTAAAAGTGTTCATATCAAAAACAAAAAATAAATCCTATTGGGTTGTTAGTGAGACCCCCCTGTACTAATCTAGGTGACTAGACCCCCCCACTGTTTTCCGGGGAACCGAAAACAAGCAGGGCGATCCCTAATGGGGATTGGGGAAACTATCTTAATGGCAGTGGGAGAAAACAAAGCAACGGGTGGAGGTGGGTTGGAAGGTGACCTCTGAGTAGGGGAGTGACCGGGGATGTTGAAAAAGCAAGGATGTGGCACAAAGGGGATGGGCAGACTCAGAGGTTCTCTAGTACCAAAAAATAAAATCAGGAACAGGATCTCATTTATACCACTAGTCAAGAGTCTTCTTAAGTTTTTTTTAGCTAGAACCTAAGCGGGATGGGTTCCGAAGGCCCCAGCACCGCCCGTGCCATGCTTAAGGAGGGAACACGTATTGAAACTTGGCTCCTAGACGGATGCACAAGCTAGTGCTGTGCACCCACCTCTTGTCAAATTCCACTCTAGGCAACCTCCTCCAATCGCATCTGATCTTTACTTTAAGCAGATGTTTAAAGTAAACGATCAGATCCCGATCCGGAACAGATGTCCCTTCGTGGACCAACTTGAGGCGCGTGATCCAAATCACCATGCGCGCTACTGCCAGGATCGCCAGGACAACCATTCTTTCCTTCCTGGGGAACGGCGGCTCCATATTGTACACAAAAAAACCTTCGTCGAGATCGAGCGGACATTTGGCATTGATGCGAGCCATTACCCCCTCGAATTTCTCCAATAAGGGCTGGATCCGGCTGCAACTAAAAAACGCGTGCCCAATCGTTTCGGGCTCGCGTTCGTCACAGCGTGGACAGAAGCCGCTCGTATTTTCATTATACTGGCAGAGTTCGTTGAGAAGGGGCAGCGCATTACGGACCAGTCGCCAGGTGAGGGAAAACTCCGAGTTGTTCAGAATCTCCCGTCCCGGCGCCCAACTCCAATGAGAACGGACAACCTCCATCGACCATCCCATCCGCCTACAAAGTGGATCCTTCGTGGTCCCCTCCACTAGCTCCCGATATAGTTTCTTTCTTGGCTGATCGAGGACACTGGTCCCCGGCAAAGCTCTAAGAGCGGTCCGGCATTCGGAGAAGAACTTAGACTCCCCCCTTCGGTCTACGACGACCTTCTACCGAGGGGTTGGGTTTGAGATTGGGAAACGAGTTCTCAACCACAGGGACCCAAGGAGCGTCTTCTTCAAGCGAACGATCCAGGAAAGCCAATCTCTCGGCATTTCTATGACACAAGAGACTGGGCTGACCCAGGCCTCCCTCGCTCGGCCTCTGGACACAGACCTCTCTGCAGACATAATGCTTACCATCGTTCCACAATAGTGAATCGAGGCGCCCTTGCTAGCGGGTTAGTCGTTCTGCAGGGAGAGGAAGTACAGACAATCGGTAAAGGATGAGTGGAAAGACGTATGTAGCACACGCCTCCGCCTGATCCTTCAAGGACAATTTTCTTCCAATCCAAGTCTTCACCGACGATTTGACCTAGCCATATACTTCCGACCAATTCTTTTCCAGCTGAAGTCCCGGTCCAAACCAGACACCGAGAATACGGACCGGTCCATCGGTCCAGCTGAAAATACCTGGAAGCGAGTTTACCCCGGTCCAGGCGCCCAACCGCAGGCCGACAGACTTGCTGCGGTTTAAGATGGCCCCTGTGACTTCTTCGTATCGAGCAAGCGCCTCGACCACCGCTTGAACGTCCGTGTGGCAAGACACGAACACGGTGACGTCATCAGCGAACGCGGAAACCCTGGCTCGTGTGCCTCCAGGGAGGGCTATTCCGCGCAGGACTGGTGTAGCCGCCTCGTCCCTTAACTTGCGAAGGAGGGGTTCCAATGCCAGGACGTACAACAGAGGCGACAGCGGACAACCCTGACGCACCGACCGAGAGACAGCGAATGACTCCGACAACTTACCGTTGATCTGCACCGCTACCGTCGGCCTATCATACAGGACAAAGATCCACTTGCGGAAGTCCAGATTAAATCCGGCGGCCTCTAACACAGCTCCCAGGAACCGATGGTCGACCCTATCGAATGCCTTGGACTGATCTAAACTGATCAGCGCAGCTTCGACGTCGTCTTCTGTCCCCTCTATGATCGAGCGTATCAAATGCAAATTGTCTTGAATCGATCTCCCCTTCACAGCATAAGTCTGGTCTGGTTCGATCAAGTCAGTGATGACAACCTGCAAACGATTCGCAAGAATCTTTGCCAAAATCTTTAACTCTGTGTTTAGCAGAGTCAAGGGCCTAAAATCGTCGAAATTTTCCACCCCACCATGCCGTTGACCTTTCCTCAGCAATGTGATCACTCCCTTGGTCACCTGTTGAACATATCCTTCAGAATAGGGACCAACATGGGCGACAGCCTCAAGTAGAACTCGTAGGGTAAACCATCAAGCCCCGGGGATTTGTTGTAGCCGACCTGCTTCAACGCAGTAATGACCTCATGTTCAGTAACAAGACCATCACAGCTAGCCGCCCAAGCCGCCATGAGGTGGGGCGAGTCAGCCAAATAGCTGCCAAACTCCTCGACCCTGAGTCCGGGTAGTTGGGTGAAGCGCTCCGATAGATGCTCCCGAAACCCATCGCAGATCTCCCGAGTCGAAACTAGGGCGTGTCCTTCCAGGTTATGTACTTTACGAATGTACCCGTGGCCCGAAGGCCGAGTATGTAATGTTAAAGTCTTTCTCAGGGTTCCTGATGTGTGATCCTAGATACTTGTAGTCTTCAACACATTTGAGGATGTTAATTGTGAGGTTTTTAATTTCGTGGGGTTTGCGAATGCTAATAGGCATACGTTCAGTCTTGGTAGCATTCAGGTGAAGCTGCTGATTCAGGAGAAGATAGGAGTACCTGGGCGCTAACGATATAAAGTGAAAGATTACGTGAACTTCTAAGTTGATACATCAGTCCATTGTCATTGATTGTATCCACAGAGACACGCATGATGTAGATTATTACAATGATAAAAAGGAAAGGTGCAAGTGTGTCACCTTGGAGAATACCAGCCAGAATGTCAAAAGGTTCTATTTCACCATCTGAGGCCAGGACAGTGTCCTGTGTGTTTGTATACAATACTTCGTT
>NC_136525.1:3727925-3745425 GCF_053919585.1 Euprymna scolopes
AAAGATCCGAGGGGTATGAATAATATCGGGCACAAGTGTATATATAATCAATGAATATATATATATATATAATCAATGAATATATATATATATATAATCAATGAATATATATATATATATATAATCAATGAATATATATATATATATATATATATATATAGAGAGAGAGAGAGAGAGGGAGAGAGAGAGAGGGGGGGAGAGCAACAGTCGGCTGGCACCGATGATTGCCGGCCTCGCTCGATCCATGCTTGAGAGGAATTAAAGAATATTCCAAAATTGTATTTGACCTTTTTTTTTTTATGCGAACCAAATGAAGAAGAAACAAACAGAATATTATATAGACTAACAACCTCGGCGTTACCCGGGAGAAAATATCAAAGAATGATTTAACTTGACAAATATAACCCTGGACAAGACATGTGAGTGTGACCTTCCTCTGATGTACCCTCACTTTCGAATATCATTATAACAATATATGATCATTGTTATTGTGGCGTGCGAAAGGAACGCATAGTAATTAAGACCTGCGGATACCATTCAAGCGAAATGCTACGTAAAAAGAGAGCATTCGAAAGAAACAGGGCAAAAAAGACAAAAAACATTGTCTGTTAAGAGATACTGGGTTAGAGTAAAGATTGTCTCTCACAGTGTTATTATATCATTTGTATTGAACTATGTAGCACAATATTACTTTCTGACAAAAAATAACTGCAAAAAGAAAGAAAAAATAAATCACCATAAAGCATAAACAATTTTGATTTTAGTTTCAAAAGCAGAACAGGCCTGATAGGGCTGGATCTTTAAATGAGTCGCAGCAGAAGCATGTATGCAAATTTGTAGTCAATGTTTGTATAAATAAAGATACTAGATAGAAAAGAGTGAGTGAGAGAGAGAGAGAGAAAGATATATATATATATATAGAGATATATATATATATATATATATATATATATATATATATATATATATAGAGAGAGAGAGAGAGAGAGAAAGAAATATATATATATATGTATATATATAGAGAGAGAGAGAAGAGAGAGAGAGAGAGAGAGAGAGAGAGAGAGAGAGTGCGAGAGAGATATTTAACGACGAAGTCCAGATAATTTTTGTGCCAACGCGTCTTATTGACCGTTCAGAAAAGCGCGGGAACTTCGACTCTCGTTGTCATCTCCCAGAGTTTATCCTTTCACTTTCGCGTGCAACTCAAACCATTTTACACCCGTTCGCTCCACACTCAAACACTGCGCCTGCGCAGAAAGACGCACACATCACATCCCCGTTACATCTGCTCGGTACCTCCCCCCCCCAACTATTCTAGCGGTTGCCCTACCCCGGTTAGGAATGATTAACAACCGTTCACTTTTCACGCGATACGCACATCCATCAAACATCCGGACCTGGCGACCTTTTGTTTCCCGCGCGCTCGTTCCGCGTATAAAAATCCAGTGATCTCTCGGTCGGGCCAACTTATCGCATCCCCGACCCCAAACGGCATTTGGAACAAAACTCTCGAATGTTTATTGATTAGGTAAATGCTGCAGTAGTTGAAGAAAGTGACCGACTCTGAAAAGTTGGACGAAGGAAAGAATACGTTCGATATTTATATTTGGAACGGAAAATACATAATTATTTTCTCCTCCTCCTCCTCCCCACTCTCTGCCTTTCTTTCCGTCTTCATATATATATATATATATATATATATATATATATATATATATATATATATATATATATATATATATATATTAAGGTTTATATATATTAATGTTCAAAAGTCGGGATTAATGAAAAAAACGAGGTTGTTAGGGTTAGGGTTAGGGTTAGTGCTCAATGACAAGAGCGCAAAATATTTTTTTATTTATTATTTGAGGATAAACAGTTTCATATGGTCGCTACAAATAGACATCTGTTTCAATCAATGCGACTTCCTCAGACGACCCGGAACCCATTGACACCACAAAGAAAAAAAAAAAAAGACTTGACTGAAACAGATGGCTATTTGTAGCGACCATATGTAACTGTTCATCCTCAAACAACAACAACAACAACAATAATAATAATAATAATAATAATAATATATATATATATATATATATATATATATATATATATATATATATATATATATATTTATCCAGAGGAAATCTCGAAATAAAGACGAAACGTTGAGGAACACATAACTCGGTTTGCTCCTTCCCCCTCTCTCTCTCCCTCCCTCTCTCTCTCTCTCTCTATATATATATATATATATATATATATATATATATATATATAAATATATAAATATATATATATATATATATATATATATATATATTTATATATATATATATGCATTAGCAGTGAAAATTTATTTTCCTGCTTTAATAAATATGGACGGTTCAACGCTTTAGGCCACATCTCAACGCACCGGATGACCCTTTCCGGCCAGGGTTATGGTCTTTTGTGCGGTTTCAAGTGAGGGCCACATCATTCCAGCTCACATCTTCGAAGTTGGCTTACACAAAAGTGTACCTCGATGTACTGAAGACTGTGGTGATTCCCTGGTGCAATCAGGTGGCCGCTGGCAGATCCTGGGTGTGGCAGCAGGACTCGACGCTAACCCAATAGTCTAAAGTGACCCAGGTTTCTTTCTTAAGAAGGAATGCTACGACTTTGTACTCGTCTCTTCTCCCACCTGAACCTGCTGAACTACTTTGGTCATACGTCGAGAACATCACCAACATGACCTCCCACAACACCAAAACCAATATGATCACCGCAATCCGCTGAGTATTCGCCTAGCTCCCGTCAGCGCTTGTGAAAAAGGCATGCTCCCAGTTCCGGACCCATATTGAGGCGGTGATTGAGGCTGAAGGCGGCTGCATTGAATAGATGTCAGTTCTACTACATAATCAAGTTACCTGAATTGATTTTTTTTTCGATATAAGTTTTAAAATAAAGCTGTAGTGTTGTTTTCTTTAGGGCGACAACTTTTATCGTTCTAGCCTGTAGATAGACTTCCTCTACCGCACGCTGAAAAGATAGTGGGACCCTTCTATCGGTCTAGAAAACGTTTTAGTTCTGCAATTATGTTGTATATATTCATCAATAAATAGAGTAACATTGTCAGAACTATTCTCCTCTTTTTTGATAAGAGTTTTGCATTTGATCCTGATTTCCGAAACGTTGTCTCAGGCTTGGACTTGATCAAAAGATTATGACAGACAACACGAAAAATAACAAAAAACTACATTAAGTTTAATAAAAATTAAAAAAAATAAAAACTTAACGCAAAAAATAACAAAAAAAAAAAACACTAAATTTAATAAATAATCTTTTTATTTATTTTTTACTTTCAAACATTATTAAAAAAATATGCGTATGTTTATATTTATAAAATTTTTTTATTAAAACTGCAAGATTTTTTTAAAACTGTTTTTGGAAACGTTTCTGGAAAAATTAACAGATTTCTTTTCAAGAAAAGTTTATATATATATATGTGTGTGTGTGTGTGTGTGTATATATATATATATATATATATATATATATATATATATATATAACGGTAAATTGGTAAATTACTCAAAATCATGAATTGGTAAAAAATACTGTAATTGTAAAGTGGTCGGAAAATATATATATATATATATATATATATATATAACTACTTAATTTACTCACATAAAATTAATATACGAAAGTATAGATTTATGCGTAAACTTTAAGTATTTACTTCAAAAGTGCTCAATACGTAGGTAGAGCTCAGCCTTAAGAGTCCTAGAGTGGATGAAACGCGGAATATACAGTGTAGCTTAATCGCCATATATATTTTATAAATTACTATCTTCGTAGTAAGTAATTTATAAAATATATATGGCGATTAAGCTACACTGAATATTCTGCGTTTCATCCAACTATAGGATTCGTCAGGCTTATGCGCGAATTGTGTGGTTACCTCTTGCTTTTATATATGTTGAGGATTTCTAGTTGGCCAATCAGCTTTCTAGTATCCACCGCGCCCCTTCCTATCAGCCAATGGGCATGCATTTTATCAAACAAAGGATCTGTTTTAGAACTAGGTTAGTGGTTTTAGGTAGACGTTCTTTTTTTTATACATATAAATAATATATATATATATACACCTACCGCTTCGTTACAGAGAAACATAATTAAAACAACAACAACAACAACAACAACAAAAACAGGATAGTACGTTTAGGAATAT
This sequence comes from Euprymna scolopes, assembly GCF_053919585.1. Classification (NCBI taxonomy): domain Eukaryota; kingdom Metazoa; phylum Mollusca; class Cephalopoda; order Sepiida; family Sepiolidae; genus Euprymna; species Euprymna scolopes. The sequence goes on from NC_136525.1 coordinate 3,732,133, forward strand.
TTTAGTGTTTGCTATTTTCTTTTTCCAATTAATTGAAAAAGTCGTCTGGTTCCACTTCAAATTTCTTAGAACTGCACGCCAGTGGAACTCTCTGCCGCTTGCCTGTTTCCCACCCGACTACAACTTGGATGTCTTCAAGTCCAACAGAAACAAACTCCTGACAAACCGCCCCCTTAAGTAAGACACTCTATCAAAACCCTCAATACTAATGATTACTACAATACTATCTCATTGATTACTGCACACGCAATAACCCTTATCCCTGAGTGGCCTTCGGGCCTTGATAAGTGGTGACCCCCATGTAAAAAAAAAAAAAAAATTGCAATTTTCATTGGCTAATCAAACGCTCAGTCAACGATTTCGAAAATTAAAATTAAAAACACCCCCTCACACCTCTCAATACGTAAATACATTTTTAAGCAAAAAAAAAAAAAAAAAAAAAGAAAGTCAACTAGTTCTTTTTTTCTGAGCGTTTTAACATTTGATAAGCGCTCGGCTTGTTCTGGTTGTTCTCGTCAGCTGCAAGTCGAGCCCAGCCAACATCACAGATGCATTAGTGCCATAATTTCTAATATAATGAATTCCGCACTGTTTACCAAGCCCTGGCCCCTGTCACATCGCCGCAATATTGCATCCAATGTTTTTAAAATACATCCGGGAAATGTGCTCCAAGGAACCTACTGCACTTGTACCACCTGCAACGTAAGCATTCCTAATCAATCAGATTAACAGCAAATTCTCACCCCTTCAGTCAAGAGATTACCAAGTGCCAGAAACTTTATTCTCTTATAGCTTTTTCCCCTGAATCAGTATTCCTTAAAATTCCTTCTCTGCATCCTTTTTATTGTATTTTCTCCCTCAGTGCCACTTTGATGCAGGGAGTGGTACTATCTGGGACATAAATTGCAAGGATACTATGCAGGGAGTTGAGCAGCAAGAAGTCTGTTTGCATTAAACTTGAACTTCTGCATGCCAGTGCAGTCACGGAAGCAAGAACCCGGAAGGGAATTACAAAGTCTAGCAGTTCTAGGGAATACACTATTAGAGTAGAAGGGTGAGATTTTGCTGCTAGTCAGTTTTGTCGGGGTAGTTTTCGTCGAGGGGGTACAAGGTCGTGTAGTTCGTCGGAGCACCTACCATTAAAATACTTGTAAAACAGGCAGAGGGATGCAACATTTCGTCGATGAGACAGAGGTTGAAGTCTAGATGACAGTTCGCGACCTATTAGGTTGACGACTCTATTTTAAATGAGAGACTAGTAGCAGATGAACCAGCCCAAATGTGATTACAATACTCCATACATGGGCGAATGGTGGCCTTGTAGAGGTACAGGATACTCTCAGGCGTAAGTAACTTTCTAGCACATTAGAGAGAGTCGGCATTCCTCGCACAGCATGTGCTTTGTGGCCTTCGTGCCAAGATTAAAGTATCTGTTCCGGCAGATACTGCAAGCAAAGACCATATGTAGGTGTAACCCCACATATCAGACCTTGGTCAATGTAGGGATCACCCTACAGACCAACAGTTACTATCCAGCTCCCATTTCCCACCTCTCGGGAGCTGGTCCCCTTTTCCCTCCTCCTCCCTCACTCTCCACATTAAAAAACGGCCTTGTGCCTAATTTGCTCAGTGGGGAAGCAAATAAATACATACTGCAAGCAAAGACCATATGTGGGGGCACCCCACATATTAGACCCTGGTCAATGTAGAGGCAACCCTTCATACCAATTGTCACTATCCAGCTCTCCTACTCCCCGGGGAGTTGGTCCCCATTTCCCCTTCACTCCTCAGATTAAAAATCGGCCTTGTGCCTAATTTGCTCGGTGGGTGAGCAAATAAATTCCCTCTTCCGGCAGATGCTGCAATCAAAGACCATTGCCCTTGTGGCAATGTTCTGGTCCATGTAGGGGCAACCCTACATGGGCCAGCTGGCAAATCACTATCCAGCTCCCATTTCCTACCTCTCGGGAGCTGGTCACCTTTTCCCTTCCCCCTCCCCCCTCTCTCTCTCCACATTAAAAAACGGCCTCGTGCCTAATTTTCTCAGTGGGGAAGCAAATAAATACAGTCGGCATTCCTCGCAATGCCGTCGATATATCTGTTCCAACTCATGTTCCCTGTGAACGTTAAGCTGAGGAGTTTGAACAAACTACTTTCAGTTAATGTATCATTAGCCATAACTATTTGTGGTTGAAAAGGTTTCTTGCTTCCCACCTGACTACAACTAGCATGTCTTCAAGTCCAACGTTAACAAATTCCTAATGAACCGCCCTCTTAAGTAAACACTTCATCAAATCTCCACACTAACGTACTGTACTTGCAATAACCCTTATCCCTGAGTGGCTTCTAGGCCTTGATAAGTGGTGACCACCATGTAAAAAAAAAAAGGTTTCTTGTAATTATTGAAGGAAACAAGCTTAGTTTTTGCAACGTTGAATGTTACCAACCATTTTTGTCTCCAGAGTCTATAGACTGGATAGCTTCCGTCATTGCCTTGAATATGTGTTCATTTGTTCACGATTTTACCAATGCGTAAAAATTTAAATGTAATGTAAACAACAATTGTGCTTGTTAAAGAGTTTTGCTATCCTTGTGTAACATGGCCGCTGACGCACTTGCAACAACAGCAGCAGCCGCATGACACATATGCAAATGAACGAGCCAGTGCACGAAGTGACGTCACAGCAGAGGAGAAGAACGAAAAGAAAAAAAAAGAGAGGAAAAGGACCCGTGGATAGCAAGTGACGGCGAAGACAGGAGGATGGCAGGCTAATAACGAACACACAGCAGGCACAAGATAAACATAGGGACAGGAGACTTTTAAGCCCATGTCGAGACGGCAGGGTTTTGTTGACTACATGGTGAAATTTTTAAACAACATGCGATGCATTTTTGGAAAGTAATGGTAATAAATGCCTTAAATGTTAAAACTGAAAAAAAAGCCGAGTCGAATTTATTTTTTGTTTCCATGCGACTGTCTGAAACACAATGTGTTGGGTCCGAACATTAAAATGCAAAGACACCATTGAAGAAAATAAACGACCATGCTACATTTTCCCGGAATTGAACTCAAAACTGACAGATAACCTGCCCTATAACTGTTATCTCGACGATGGGTCGGTGATCTAACAGCAACCAAGACGAAGAAAGTCTTGAAATTATAAATTTTAATTAAGAAAAATTGTTTATAGCCAAAAAAAAACAAAAAAACGCGTTTGTGCTCACGTTCCAAAATGACGGCGTTTCCGTTATTAAACACAATTCTCTGTTTGACCTGTTATATCCGGTTTGTTATATTCTTTGGGAAATTTCTTGGCCTTCGGGACAAGATCAAAGTGTAGTATCTGTCTGGCAGATACTGCAAGCAAAGACGATATGTGGGGGCGACCCCACATATAAGACCTTGGTCAATGTAGGGGCAACCCTTCATACCAATTGTCACTATCCAGCTCCCCTACTCCCCGGAGAGTTGGTCCCCATTCCCCCTTCACTCCTCACTTTAAAAATCGGCCTTGTGCCTAATTTGCTCGGTGGGGGAGCAAATAAATACCATCTGTTCCGACAGATGCTGCAAGCAAAGACCATATGTGGGGCCAACCCCACATATTTCATACCAATTGTCACTATCCAGCTCCCCTACTCCCCGGGGAGTTGGTCTCCATTTCCCCTTCACTCCTCACATTAAAAATCGGCCTTGTGCCTAATTTGCTCGGTGGAGGAGCAAATAAATACTATCTGTTCCGACAGATGCTGCAAAGCTAAGACTAGCAAAGACCAGCTATGACTAGCAAAGACCATATGTGGGGGTAACCGCACATATCTGAACTTGGTCAAGGTAGGGATCACCCTACGACCACAGTTACTGTCCAGCTCCCATTTCCCACCTCTCGGGAGCTGGATCCCCCTTTCCCTCCCCCTCCCTCTCTCTCCACATTAAAAAACGGCCTTGTGCCTAATTTGCGCAGTGGGGAAGCAAATAAATACAAAGATCAAAGTGTAGTATCTGTTCTTCAGATGCTGCACTTCTATTTCTTGTTCTCTTTCGGTGGAGGAGAAATCCTTCACGACTGAGACAATTTTTATTTTTGTACCTTTTCTCCACGTTAAAAAACGACCCTGGTGTCTAACTCTGTCCCGTGGGGAGGCATAGTAAATAGGTACAACTCCCAACTAAAGATACATCCTCCCTTAAACTTGAGTCCTAATCATAGTGGCTCCTTAATTTGTCAGTCGCAATATATATTTTTATGGGGAATAAAAGTGAACAAAGTACGAGTTGCCGTAAATAAGTTTAAATAATTTTTTTTGTACAGGCATTTAAAATTGTTGTAGCCACTTGAAAATTCAGTATGTTATTGCTATACATCTTATGAGATGACTGAGCAATTTCTATGATTTCATGTTCAAATGAAAAGCTACAGATACTAAAGCCTAATAATCACAGTTGGTGAATTTCAAACATGAAATCTGAACGTGAGGACACTTCAGAAGAACGATATGCAATAAAATTCTGTTTTAAACTTGAAAAAATGCTACAGAAACGTATGGAATGCTTCAGACTGCTTTTGGACCATCTTGCATGAATCAAGCATCAGTTTTTTGGATGCATAAGAGATTAAAAAATGGAAGGGAGTCTGTGAGGAATGTTGAGATGTGTGGGAGAAGTAAGGAAGTCAGAACACCAGAGTTGATTGGCCAAATAAAGAATTTCATGGATAAGAACAGTCGTCTATCTATAGAGATAATAAGTGCACATTTGTTGCCAGTCTGTTGCCAAGGTCGCTGGAAAGATGGTGGGATCTTTCTACCGCTCCAGAAGATATCTCACTACTGATACAATTCTCTATCTATATAAAAGCCAAGTACGTCCAAGGATGGAATACTGTTGCCATATCTGGGCAGGAGCTGCTAAAAACAGCCTATCCTGCCTTGACAGAGTACAAAATAGACTTCGTGGCTTAGTGGGGGATGCCCTTTTCTCTACCCTGCAACCTCTCTCCCACAGAGGAGACGTTGCGAGCCTATCCTTGTTTTATCGTTATTTCCATGGCAGGTGCTCGTCTGAGCTCCAATCTCTGGTCCCCCCCTCGCCAATCTTTCACGAAAAACACTCGTCTAGCTGAATCCACTGTGAAAAATTTCCCCCACTCTATATCTGTGCCTAAATCAAAACACGGATTCCATGAACAAAGCTTCTTTCTTAGAACTACACGCCTGTGGAACTCTGTTCCGTCTGCCTGCTTCCCGCCGGACTACAACTTGGATGTCTTCATGTCCAACGTTAACAAATTCCTAATGAACCGTCCCCTTAAGTAAACACTTCATCAAATCTCCACACTAACGTAATGTACTTGCAATAACCCTTACCCCTGAGTGGCTTCCGGGCCTTGATAAGTGGTGATCACTGTGTAAAAAAAAAATTTTGATGTCAGTGTAGGGACTGTACACACAATTATTCACAAGGAACTAAAGATGCTGGAGATTTGCGCGAAGTTTTGTCCCAAGAAAGATGTTGTCATGGGCATCAAGACAGTTCCTCACCCTCCCTATAGTCCAGACCTTGCTCCCTGTGACTTTTGGTTATTACCTAAGCTCAAGAAAAACCTTAGAGGCTGTCGTTATGAGATGAAAAGATAAAAGAGGCTGTGTCAAGAAGACTTTAATGGGGCCTCCCAGAAGTTGTTGGAACGGGACAAGTGCATTGCAACCGGAGGAGATTACTTCGAAGGGGAATAGAGTTTTATGTGTGCAGTATGTAACAAAAGTCTGATCTGAAATGGAACACGTACATCAAATCCGTAGCCAAGGCCGCTGGAAAAATGGTGGGATCCTTCTACCGCTCCAGTAGATATCTCACTGCTGATGCAATTCTCTATCTATATGAGAGTCAGGTACATCTAAGGATGGAGTACTGTTGCCACATCCGGACAGGAGCTGCTAGAAAGGACTTGTCATGCCTTGATAGAGTTCAAAATAGACTTCGTAGCCTCGTAGGAGATATCCTTTTCTCTTCCCTGCAACCTCTATCTCACAAAAGAGATGTTGTGAGTTTGTCTCTACTTTATCGTTATTTTCATGGCAAGTGCTCGACTGAGCTTCAATCTATGCCCCCCTCGCCAAACTTTCACAAGAAACGCTCGTCTAGCTGAGAACACTATCAATAATTCCCCCCACTCTTTATCTGTGCCTAAACCTAAACGTAGATTCCATGAACAAAGCTTCTTTCTTATGGGATTGTCTTCCGTTTTTCTGCTTTCCGGCTGATTACAATCTGATTGTCTTCAAGTCTAACGTAAACAAGTTCTTGATGGGCTGTTCCACTTAAGTTACCGAATTTCCATTACTAACGATTACTATATTGTCCAATTGACTACTGTACACAAACCTTATCCTCGAGTGGTCTCTGGGCCTTGATAAGTGGTGATACCTATGTAAAAAAAAAAGCGCACAAAAAAAATTTGTATTTTTCCTTGAGTTGATAGGTTATTTGTCAAAGTAGATTGCAGATAATTTTTATTTGGCAACTTGTTTAATCGCCCAGCTGACTTTGCACAGAATCGAACTCGAACCTTAAAGATAACCTGAACTATCATCGTTGTTTCGTCTCTAACATAACAGCAACAATGATGAAGACAACAGCTGAAAAATTATAAATTTTGTTAAAAAAACAATTTCCCTGCCCAAATTAAATCGCGTTTTACTTGCGTTCCAAAATGGCGTCGCTCACAGAAGTAACCAGAATCCTCTGTTTGACCTGTTATATCCGGTTCGTTAAATGATTGCGCTCGACTCTGACGAAGCATTAATACGGTGATCATCCCCAAGGCGAGAGTTGTGACTATAAATATTATCACTGGAGCACGGACCGGGGTTACATGGAAGAGTCCGAGATCGAAAAGGAAAGAGACATCAAACGAATATTTATTTTCGATTTCTGCAATTTTATTTTTTGTTTTGTTCTTTTGCATCGACCTTTTGTTCATCTCGGTATTCGTATTTTTTCTTTTCTAGTTTTTTTTTTTTATCGATTTATTTATTCATTTAAAATTGTTTCTCCCTTTTTTTCATTTTTGTATGTCTTTGTTTCTTTATTAATATTTTTGTTGCTGGTTTGTTTTTATGTCACTATTTTTATTCTTTAAATTTTTCTTTCCTTTTTTCTCCTTTCTTTCATTTTTTTTTCTTTCTTTTAAAATTATTTCTACTGGTTTCTTTTTTCATTACTTCCATTCCCAAATGGCGTCTCTTCTGGACGTAGCCATTCTTTCATTCTTGAACGAAATTTTTCTTTTTATTTCTTCTCTTTTTTCTAATCCAACCCTAACTTAAAACGAACACTAACCTAACTCTAACTATAACTCTTACCCAACCCTATCCTTTAACACCTAATCCTAACCTAATCCCAACCGTAGCACTAACACTAACCTTAACCTTAATCCTAACTCCATCCCATAACCCTAATATAATCTTAAAGCCAAACCCTTAATTGAAACCTTAATTCTAACCTCTTTTTTTTTTTTAAATTCCAAACTATTTCAATAATATAACAATATTGTAACAATCGGTACAGACTCGACAATTAGAAGAACAATTGGATTAAAAAACTGCAATCTTGATTGACCTTTGGGGCCCGTGGGGCAGTGGATAGAGATGCAGAATATTTACGATTCCAGGGGAGCATTGAGCTAGAGGTAACGGTTTCAATCCCACCCGATAGCCGGTCAGAAGATCAGTTGACCAAACCGTGACGAGATGACAACAGCTATTGAAGACAACAATTGCTATGGATGTAGTTGCAGGATTCGATATTCCTATCCCGTCGGGGTTAACCTGACGAAGGCCGAAGGAATAATTGGCCGAAACGTCGTGAAAGCAACAACTAGATGATGAAGATAATAATCCAAATAATTAGATTAAAAAAAATACAATTTACTCATCTCCAAAATAATTCAATAACATTTTTTGTTGTTTTTTACTTTGGCTTTTTTTTTATCGTTTTTATCTTTTTATTTTTGTTTTATCTTTTTATTTTTGTTTTATCTTTTTTATTTTTGTTTTATCTTTTTATTTTTGTTTTATCTTTTTATTTTTGTTTTATCTTTTTATTTTTGTTTCATCTTTTTTATTTTTGTTTTATCTTTTTATTTTTGTTTTATCTTTTTTATTTTGTATTTATCTTTTTTATTGTTTATATCTTTTCTCCGTTTTTATCTTTTTTTTCGTTTTCATCTTTTTTTGTTTTTTTTCCCCAAAAGAATTCAATAACATTTTTTGTTGTTTTTTACTTTGACTTTTTTTTATCGTTTTTATCTTTTTTTTTGTTTTATCTTTTTTTTTGTTTTATCTTTTTTTTTGTTTTATCTTTTTTATTTTTGTTTTATCTTTTTATTTTTGTTTTATCTTTTTTATTGTTTATATCTTTTCTGCGTTTTTATCTTTTTTTATCGTTTTATCTTTTTTTTCGTTTTCATCTTTTTTTGTTTTTATTTTTTTTTCGTTTTCAGCTTGTTTTTATTGTTTTCATCTTTTTTGTTTTTATCTTTTTTGTTTTCATCTTTTTTTGTTTTTATCTTTTTTGTTTTTATCTTTTTTCGTTTTCATCTTTTTTGTTTTTATCTTTTTTCGTTTTCATCTTTTTTGTTTTTATCATTTTCTTCGTTTTTATCATTTTATTTCGTTTTCATCTTTTTTCGTTTTCATCCTTTTTTGTTTTTATCATTTTATTTCGTTTTTTATTCCTTGTTTTCTTTTTTCCATTTTTCTTTCATTTTCATTCGTGTTTTGTTTTTCTTTGCGTTTTCGATGTCTTTTTTTCTCGGTTTAATATCTTTTCTTCTTTATTTTCTTTTTTCTTTGTCCTTTTTTTATTTTCTTTTCTTCTCCTTATTATCTTTCCGTTTTTACTAGCCTTGGTGCCCGGCGTATTAGGAGGTGTGTGTGTGTGTGTGTGCAGCAAAATAAAAGAGAAAGTGCTAGTAGGCTCGACTCTAACCGTGAACTGGGAAAAAATAACGTGAAAAAAAAAAACGTTGCGTTTGCGTCCATTGCCAAACTGGAAAGTGGCGAAGGTTTAAATTAAGACTAGTCAATCGAAAAGAGGGGATGGCATTCTAAAATATCTTCGAAAAAAAAGCGACCCCTCCCTGTAGAAAACTGGCCATTTAAGTGTGAAAGAATTAATGTTTTTAGCCAGTTTTTCGATATTATATATTCGAAAAGGTCGAGCTTCAAAATAATACCTATGTCGGAAAAAATCCGTCGCTTCTGTCAAAAGTTTTAGGCAGACACACATACATACGTAATATATATATATGTACATTTAACCAGACGGGTGATATATATATATATATATATATATATATATATATATGCGTGTGTGTGTGTGTGTGTCATACATGATTGCAACGTCTTGTCAGACAAGTGACACTCCCTCAGACACTTACTGTCCAAATACCCGAGGGAGTATCTATACAAAGATGATGTTACAAAGTCTTAGCCTTGTACGACAGCTAAGTCTCTCTCTCTCTCGGTTCAAAATGTTGAGATCCAGCAAAAAGCAATAGCAAGATAGCCAGCAACAAGTTAAACTGAAGACCTTCTTAATGCATGTACTGGTCTCCCGCTTTATGGTATGTTAAATCAGAGATTTGCTTCTCCTAGAAAGGTTGTCTTCACCACGGTTCACGGGAGTCCCCTCCACCCCAACACACACACACACACACACACACACACACACACACACACACACACACATATATATATATATATATATATATATATATATACACACACATATACACTGTGCTAGTTGGCTGTTGACCCCGAAAAAGGGTTCATTCGCCCTTTGGAAGGTCTTGTTTTTAATCCTTTAGGGAGACTAGCCACCCTCTTCACCAAACAAGGTAGTACTGGGTTACATGGTACCAGTAGCATATGACATGACCTGACATACATTCATATACGTACATTTAAACCGACAGGTGAGATTTTATATATGTATATATGTGTGTGTGTGTGTGTCATATATACGTACATACATACATGGGTACATTTAAACAGACAGGTGAGATTTATATATATATATGCGTGTGTGTGTCATACATGCATACATACATACATACATACATTTAAACAGACAGGTGAGATTTATATGCGTGTGTGTGTCATACATACATACATACATACGTACATACATACATATATACATACATTTAAACAGACAGGTGAGATTTATATTATAGACGATTATTCTCGTTTTCTTCCTTTCCTTTCCTTTCTCTTTTCTGTCCTCTTTCTTTCTTTTCTCTTCTTATTTTACTTTCTGTTTTAAATCCAATGCGTCGTTATTTTATTTTTCTTTCTTTTCCCTTCTTAGTTTCATTTTTCTTTCTTTTTCCCCCACTTTCCTTTCTCACTTTAACCTTCCCTTCATCCTTTTCTTTTCTCTCCTTTCATCCGTCCCCATTCCTGATCTTCCCCCTTTTTTCTTTTTTTTTTCTTTTTATTCTTTCTCATTTTCCTTCTCTTTTTTCTTTCCTTTCGTTCTTTTTTTTTTCTTCAAGTCCTTTCTTCTTTTTTCAGTACGCGCTTTTTTTCTTTCTTCTTAATTTTTTTTTTTACAATGAGTCAGCACTTATCAAGGCCTGGAGGCCACTCGATGATAAGAGTTAATGAGTTTATGACAATTAATGGGAAATTATCGTCGTAATCGTCTGTAGTGGAAATTTGGTAAATTTATTACTCAAGTATTTGTTTACGTTGGACTTGAAGACGACCATATTGGAGTAAAACAAATAACACTGGCGTGTAGTTCTAAGAGGCCGTTTTCATGGAATCCATTTTCAGATTTAGGCACTTTATTTTTATTTCACTTTTCTTTTTCTTCTTTGTTTTCTTTTTTCTTTCCTTAATCCTTCTTTTTCATTTTTCCTTCATTTTAATTTTTTTTCCTTCAACCTTCCTTGTTTTCTTTCTTTTTATTTTCCTTCCTTTTAATTTTCTGGGTTTGACCTTTACTCCTGACATTAAATGGAACACGTACATCAAATCTGTTGCCAAGGCCACTGGAAAAATGGTAGGATCCTTCTATCGATCCAGTAGATGCAATTCTCTATCTATATAAGAGCCAGTTACGCCCAAGGATGTAATACTGTTGCCACATCTGGGCAGGAGCTGCTAGAAAGGACTTATCCTGTCTTGATAGAGTTCAAAATAGACTTCATAGCCCCGTAGGAGATGTCCTTTTATCTTCCCTACAACCTCTATCTCACAGAAGAGATGTTGCGAGTTTGTCTCTGCTTTATCGTTATTTTCATGGCAAGTGCTCGACTGAGCTATAATCTATGGTCCCACCTCGCCAAACTTTCACAAGAAACACTCGTCTAGCTGGAAACGCTATCAATAATCCCCACCACTGTTTACCTGTGCCTAAACCTAAACGTAGATTCCATGAGCAAAGCTTCTTTCTTAGAACTGCACGCCTGTGGAACTGTTTCCGTTTTCCTGCTTTCCAGATGACTACAATGTGGTTGTCTTCAAGTCCAATGTTAACAAGTTCTTAATGAGTCGTTTCACTTAAGTTTACAAATGTACCGAATTTCCATTACTGACGACTACTATATTGTCCAATTGACTACTGGACACTCTTAACCCTTATCCTCGCGTGGTCTCTGGGCCTTGATAAGTGGTGATGCCTATGTAAAAAAAATCCTTCCGCCTTTACCATTTTTTTCTGTCGTTTCTTTCTGTCAGTTTTTCTTTCTTTATTTTTGTTCACTTTTTATTTTTCTTTTTCTTTTTCTTTTTCTTTTTATTTTCATTTTTCTTCAATCCTGTTTTTTTATTTCTTTTTGCTTTTCAATATTTCTTTTTCTCTGTTTTTTTTTTTTGCTTTCGTTCCTTTTTTAGCTTTCTTTGTTATTTTAATACTTCCTTCCTTGTTTTTCTTTTCATTTTTCTTTCCCCTTTTTTTCCTTTTGCCTTTCAATCGTTATTTCCATGGCAGGTGCTCGTCTGAGCTCCAATCTCTAGTCCCCCTCGCAAATCTTTTACGAAAAACACCCATCTAGCTGAAACCGCTGTCAATAATTTTCCCCACTCTTTATCTGTGCCTAAATCAAAAGGTAGATTCCATGAACAGAGCTTCTTTCTTAGAACTCACGCTTGTGGAACTCTGTTCCGTCTGCCTGCTTCCCATCTGACTGCAACCTGGATGTCTTCAAGTCCAACGTAAACAAATTCCTGATGAACCGCCCCCTTAAGTAACAACTGAAAATTGTTCACATCAAGATTCCGTTTCCAAAAATAGGCCAAATCCATTTAGATACAAAAATACGCCGAAATTATTGACTTTCAAATTTTAATTTCAAAATCGAACTCAATAATTTTCGATGCAATGTAACTTCATGAAAAGGTTTGTCCGTCGTTCAATCGGTCACGATTCCGTGAAATAGAATTGTCATTGGTTTATCACATTAAAAGTTAGAAATAGTCTTGTCATTAGTCTGTCACCCTTAAGCTTGAAATAGCATTTTAATTGGTCTGTAACACTTAAGTTTGAAATCGAATAGCCATTAGTCTGTCACCTCAAGTTTGAAATTGCATTTTAAATAGTCTGTAACTCTTATGTTTTAAATGAAGTTCCCACACATACACGTGTACATATTGATAATCAAATACATAAAAGATGGAAACACGTGTACATATACATAATCATATACATAAACGATGGATACACGTAAAAAAATTAATGGATGGATACACGTAAAATTAATGGCTGGATACACGTAAAAAAACATAAAAGATAGATGGATAACCTCATAAAAGATATACATAAAAGATGGATACACGTGTACATATAGATAATCATATGCATAAAAGATGGATACACGTGTACATATAGATAATCATATGCATAAAAGATGGATACACGTGTACATATAGATAATCATATACATAAAAGATGGATACACGTGTACATATAGATAATCATATACATAAAAGATGGATACACGTGTACATATAGATAATCATATGCATAAAAGATGGATACACGTGTACATATAGATAATCATATGCATAAAAGATGGATACACGTGTACATATAGATAAAGGATATACATAAAAGATGGATACACGTGTACATATAGATAATCATATACATAAAAGATGGATACACGTGTACATATAGATAATCATATACATAAAAGATGTGTACACGTGTACATATAGATAATCATATACATAAAAGATGGATACACGTGTACATATAGATAATCATATGCATAAAAGATG
>NC_136525.1:3752925-3770425 GCF_053919585.1 Euprymna scolopes
CGTTTGACCGACGAAAATAAACTCGACACAGCGAAGCGTCGCTCAAACTGATAAGTTGCTAAAACGAAATAAAATTTACGACCGGGCCAAACGAGAGGATCAAGTTACGCCAGTGCCTACAGGGATGGCGTATCACAAAGGGAGATAATTATGTTTGGAAACGGGTCGAAAATTGCTTCCGGACTAATTAAAGCTATTCTCGGGTTTAGTCGGCTCACACGAATTTCGACCGCGAAACAAAGATGTGCATTGAATTGGGTGAAAAGTAGAACTTTTATTCTTGTTTGAAATCGAGAAGTTTGTTGAAATGTAAATATACCTATACTATAGCGTGTATTTTATCCATATATATATATATATATATATATATATATATATATATATATATATATATATATATATATATATATATATATATATTGTGTTTAATTGCTGAGCCCAATATATATATATATATTAGCAGGGGTGCCCGGCGTTGCTCGGGTGTTTGGAGGTGTATGCTGTGCAAAAAAAGCAAAAAAACAACAAAAAAAAATGGTAAATTTTTTAAAACTTTGACCCCTATTATGACCCTTAAAATTTATAGTTTCGGGATCAAACCACTTTATTAAGTTAGATCCAGGTTCAAGGAACCTATATCTAAAATTTCAAGTGTCTAGACCCAAAATTGTCGGAGGAGTTTGGTAGAGTTCTTAAAGGTCAAATCGTTGAAATTTGACCCCTTAACAGCCAAATTTCTGGCTGACACCCGTCACATCGATTTTCCCAAATCTCAGTACCCGGTATTTCAAATTTCGGGTCTATAGACTAAAAATTGACAGAGTTATTGCCTAGGGAAATGTACACAGACAGACAGACAGACAGACAGACAGACACGTTCACTTTTATATATATATATATATATATATATATATATAGGATATATATATATATATATATATATATATATATATATATATATATATATATATATATATACTGTGCCGTATATACAGAGAGTGAGAGAGAGAGAGAGAGAGAGAGACAACGTGGCAGCTCACAAGAGCCATGAAAGCCAACAAACCGGAAGTCTAAGACTCGAGTTTCGCCCTTATTTGGGCTTATCAGTTAAACACATCCGAAACCCGAGTCTCTTGTATGCGAGGCAAGCAGTCTACCAACTGAGCAAACGCGCCGCACACAAGAAAGTCTTATTAACTAGCACAGATCGAGTAAACCGCAACGGAATCCGACAGCTCAATAAACCTACTTTCGTCTCGAACAAGGCTGTATGTTTCGGAGCATTGTTATGGCGGAACCGTCAATCACTAGACAATCCAATTTTCTACACAGACCTTTGCAAATTATTCTCCAAAAGATTCCTCTAGTTACTAATGAAGTGCAACGAGTTTAATACAAGAGTGCTCAATACCGAAATAGAGCAGGGTATACTCGTTTATTGATTTTTTTTTTTTACATAAGCAGTAACATGTTGCTACACAGCCATGAGCATGTTTCGGTCAGCTAGCTACTAGTAACTAGAGAGCTCTTCAGGCGATACAAACTTTGCTTTTATATAAGCTGTATCGCCCGAACAGCCCTCTAAGAATATATATATATATATATATATATATATATATATATATATATATATATATATATATATATATATATATATTCAAGTTTACATGCAAATTTTTAGTTTTTAATCCATGTGGTAAATAGTAAAGTGTATGATTTCCTATAAATATTATTTTGCTAGAAACATTTTCTCTGATAAGATGAGCAATTTACTTCATGTAATAAGGAAAAAATTATAACCTTTCGTATTACTTATCTAATAATAAATTTGTCGTAATTTTTTCATATATATATATATATATATATATATATATATATATATATATATGTGATGATGATTTCAACGTCTTGTCAGACGAGTGCCACTCCCTCAGACACTGAAAGTTCATGAGCCCGTAAAATGACATATAGTCCTGCCAGCGAATTCACATGCTCAAGCAGACATGACACTAAAGACGGTCATTGTTATACATACATATATATATACTCACACACACATATACATGCGTACATACACAATACACAATACGCACACATACATATACATACACATACACATGCAAACATAAACAAGACGGTCATTGATATACATACATATAAATGTATACATGCATACATACATACATACATGTCTATAAGCATACGCTCATATATACCCATGTACATACACAATGCATAATACACAAACGTACATATACATACCCACATTCATACATATACATCCACTTATACAAATACATACACACATATACTTACACATACATATATGTACACATATGCACATATATATACATACACTTACCTACATATACATACACATCCATATATATGCATTAATACACATACACACATACATGCACACATACAAATACATATACATACACACCTGCATACATACACATACATGCATATACACACATACATGCATACAAACATTTATAAATGTATATATGTACACACACAAACATATATACATATAGACACATATACATACATATTACACATAGATATAAATACATATAAACTCACATGTACATATAGAAATATACACACACATACATAGATACAAATAATGATGGCAGAATAATTGTTACATGCGTCCAGCATTACAGGCGTACACACGTCACAGCTTTTTTTTTTTATCGCAACAGTACTTTTTTCTTTTTTTTTTTTTTTATAAAAGACAAATACCTGAGGGAGTATCTATACAAAGATGATGTTACATAGTTTTAGCTTTGTTCGACAGCTAAATCTCTCTCTCGGTTCAAAATGTTGACATCCAGCAACAAGCAAGAGCATATATATATATATATATATATATATATATATATATATATATATATATATATATATATATATAGTAAGTTATAAAATATATATGGCGATTAAGCTACACTGACTATTCCGCGTTTCATCCACTCTAGGACTCTTCGGGCTTATGCGCACAAGCCTGAAGAGTCCTAGAGTGGATGAAACGCGGAATATTCAGTGTAGCTTAATCGCCATATATATTTTATAACTTACTAACTAGCTCTACCTATGTATTGAGCACTTTTGAAGTAAATACTTAAAGTTTACGCATAAATCTACACTTTCGTATATTAATTTTATGTGAGTAAATTAAGTAGTTATGTATAGTGGGGAGTACCAAATTTGTTAAAGAGAAAATTATTCCCAACTCGCATTTAGGTAAAAATGCACTTTCATAAACAAAAACAAATAGCACATACATAGATCGCGATATATCCGAACGGTCAGCGAGGTGGACGAGGGGAAAGGGTGTAGACTTGTTACCATGGGGTCCCGATTTCGTATCTCGCTAGATTCAGCCACTCTGATGAGTCGTAGACGACAAAACGCGTCTCAGTGGATAATATATATATATATATATATATATATATATATATATATAAATATATATATATACATCTTTCGTTGGAATTTATAAACCCATTTTATATAAATATATCTAACTACAACGACAGAATGCCACCAACACGCAAAAAAACCTGTAGAGGATACACCAGAATCCCAAACAACACTCAACATGGAAAACAAACATCTCGAGGAAAAACCAAGACACGGAATAATAAAATAATGTTAAAAAATACACATTGTTGGTGACTACTCCCTTATTTAAATAAATAAATATATATATATATATATATATATATATATATATATATTAACCGTATGTATCGCTTGAAAAATAACAACAATAACAAAATCTAAATTTACAAGCGATAAAAATAAACAGTATAATTAATCTAGGGATTATGGCCTAACGGTTAAGGCACCGGACTGTGGTAAACATGGTCTGAGGTTCGATCCCTAGAAACAGTTGAACTACGCTGATGAGAGGCAATGACCTTGAAACACGCGTGTACGTAGATTACTGTTTTAAAAATAATAAATAAATAAAAATGTTATATACGTCCAGATTATAAAGGGCGACTTTCTAAGTAAAAAAAAAAATGAGCTCCGAGGCGGAGCCGATATTAACCGTATGTATCGCTTGAAAAATAACAACAATAACAAAATCTCTCTCTCTCTCTCTCTCTCTCTCTCTCTCTCTCTCTCTATATATATATATATATATATATATATATATATATAAATAAATAATATATATACCGTTCCACATGTAGGGGTACCAAATTGGTTAAAGGGAAAATTATTCCCACCTCGTATTTCGGTAAAAATGCACTTTCGTAAATAATTGAACTCATTCAAGGCGTATCCCCAAAACAAAAACAAATGACACACACACACACACACATATATATATATATATATATATGTGTGTGTGTGTGTGTGTGTGTGCAATTGGATTCTTAATCCGGCAGGGGGATGTGATGCGTCGTGTGTGTTAGGTATAAGTTAGTGTTAATTTCATGCTTGCATGCCTTCTCGCTTCCAGCTAACACCGCTAGCTAACCTCACGATGAAAAGGGAGCAGCTATGCATAAGGCTTCCCTGCCGGTACATAGTCTCTCCATCATCGAGACTCCTGCAGTGCCTCCAAGTTGGCCACGCACGATAACTGGGTGCCTTGCGGCCCTAGGCTAAACTTGTAGGAGATCTCGGGTAGTAAGGGACTCAAGAGGTGGTGCGTTATGGCCCACCGATGTGTGGACATGCCCTGGCACACTACCAACCCCTACCCCACTGTCTTGTGGGTGCCCTTAGTTGGGCAAAGACTAGGGGAACCGACCCGAAAATCAAACACCACTGTCTTGTGGGCCTTATCACAGCAAAAGGCTAAGAGATGGGAGCTCTGGCTTCAAATCCTACTGCTGCCTTGCAGTTTTCCTTAAAAGACTATGGAACCTCATCCAGAAAGAAAAGGCGTAGTAGCGGACATGATAGGGCGACTGTTTACCTCACTAAGATTACTTTCGGCCAGAAGCTGCGGCCTCCTCTACTGCCAGTCGTCGCGCGTTCGCTCCACTGGTCATGGGCATTGGAGGATCAGAGGGTGTATATCTAATGCGCAACAGATACTGCACCTAAACTGCGCAAGCAAGTTTGGAGCCAAGGTGGAAAGTCCTGTGGCGAAGAAGTGAGACTACGCCA
Organism: Euprymna scolopes; assembly: GCF_053919585.1. Taxonomy (NCBI): domain Eukaryota; kingdom Metazoa; phylum Mollusca; class Cephalopoda; order Sepiida; family Sepiolidae; genus Euprymna; species Euprymna scolopes. Next base: position 3,758,062 of record NC_136525.1, read on the forward strand.
ACACCGAGGGATAAAGCACTGAGGCCTCAATTAGTCAAAACTGATGGACTGCATGATGATGATGATATATTTATAATATAAATATCACCTGTCTGTTTAAATGTATGTATGTATGTATGTTTGTATATTTTGGCAGCAAGTCATTATTCAAGCACGTCTGATAGAACACAACAGAGTTATTCTTTTTTTCAATTTCTCTGGATTTCTTTTCTATTCGCCGAGCGGTCAAAAAAAGACCACTCGACGAATAGAAAAGAAATCTAAATCTAAAGCACTGAGGCCTCAATTAGTCAAAACTGATGGACTGCATGATGATGATGATATATTTATAATATAAATATCACCTGTCTGTTTAAATGTATGTATGTATGTATGTTTGTATATTTTGGCAGCAAGTCATTATTCAAGCACGTCTGATAGAACACAACAGAGTTATTCTTTTTTTCAATTTCTCTGGATTTCTTTTCTATTCGCCGAGCGGTCAAAAAAAGACCACTCGACGAATAGAAAAGAAATCTGGCATGTCGTATTCAATGGCGCCCAAAAGTTGTTCAGCTATATTTTACTCAAGTGCTTTTTATCGGTGGTATGTATGTATGTATGTATGTATGTATGTTGGTGTCATGTCATGTCATATGCTACTGGTACCATGTAACCCAGTACTACCTGCTTCATGGTCGGGTCACCGGCGACTAAACTGGTTCCCCCACCAGAGCTGTTTGGTGAGGAGGGCGGCTAGTCTCCCTGAATGATTAAAAACAAGACCTTTCAAAGGGCGAATGAACCCTTTTTCGGGGTCAACGGCCAACTAGCACCGTGTACATTTGTGTGTATGTATATATGTGTTGGGATGAAGAGGGATCCAGTAAGCCATGGTGAAGGCAACCTTTCTAGGAGAAGCAAATCTCTGATTTAAAAAAACCATAAAGCGGGAGACCAGTACCCGCATTAAGCTGGTCTGCAGCTTAATTTGTTGCTGGCTATCTTGCTCTTGCTTGTTGCTGGATCTCAACATTTTGAACCGAGAGAGAGACTTAGCTAATATATATTATGTATGTATGTATGTATGTATGTATGTACGTATGTCTGCCTAAAACGTTCGACCGACGCGACGAATTTTCACGAGATCGGTATCATTTTAAAGCTCGTCGTCTCGAACGACAAATATCGAAAAATTGGCCCCAAAACATTAACTCTTTTACCCTCAACTGGGCAGTTTTCTCCGAGGGGTCGACTTTTTGCAAAAAATATTTGTAAGTCATCGTTTCGGTTCAATTGACATTGCCTAATTTTAATATTCTGAACCTCCAGTCGCGTCATGAGGTAAAGGTAAGACATCCGATTTTGTTTCACTTTCTTTTCCGCCTTCGCGGTACGGGTTCGAGTCTGCCTGCCTACTACCATTTGTTTTTTTATCAATACACACCTTCAAACATCCAAGCAACGCTGGGTACCCATGGTAGAATAACAAGGGCGGAATAAATTAACAAACTGACATAATAGTTACATTAATGATTTTTCACGACGAAACGGGTGCTGTCAAGAATTGTGCATGTTAAGAAATAAACGGTAAGATGGTCATGATCTTGAAATTTGAAATAAAGACGAGCTTCATGAATTAAAGGATTGGTATGAATAAAAGGTGAAATACAATTGAATGTACATATTCCCCCCACCCATATATATATATATATATATATATATATATATATATATATATATATATATATATATATATATATATATATATATATATAGAGAGAGAGAGAGAGAGAGAAATAAAAAGGAACAAACCGTATTATGTGTTCATCAACGTTTCGTCTTTATTTCGAGACTTCCTTAAGATGAATGGGATTAAGAAACAAAAAAATACCAGTACAAAATATTTGAAAATGTTTCACGTGCAAAGTGCGACGCTGTTCTATTTCAGAAAACCGGAAAAAAGACGTCGGAAATTCAAAAAGGAGGGGGGGCGCTTGCTCTGTTAAAGGTAGGGAAATTTTACTGACGTCATATAGTCGTTAATGTAATTTTAACAGATATGAACGCAATTAATATTCTTACTGGAGAGGAATATATCTGTTGAAATTCAAATATAGGTTTGAAACAGAAATGAAATGAGTGTTATTTAATTTATTGATTGAGATTATATGTATTAATTATTATAGGGGGTGTTTGAAAGGTGTGAGGGGGTTAACCTGTGTCACACGATTCAAACACCCCCTATAATAATTAATACATATAATCTCAATCAATAAATATTTTGTCGGAATACTATTTCCATATTTCTCATCACACACATATATATATATATATATATATATATATATATATATATATATAAATATATTTGTGAACAAATGATTAATAAAACATGTTAAAAACATCTTGAAAAAGAGTTAAAAACCATATTTAATTTAAAAAAGGAAGCACAAGATAAGTGGATAGTCCTTAATCCGCGGAATTTCGAAGAAATACACTCCTTCTCATCAGAGGGCAGGAATTAGCAAAATGCGGGATCGGATTTTGCATGTAAAAGTATTTAATGAAACCACAATAAGTCACAGATCTTACTTGGTTAAAAAAAAGGGTGAGGTAAGGGGAATAGGAGGTAAAAAAAAAATGATAAAAAGATTTCACATGAACGGATAGTCCGGTGAAGGGTAAAACAATCCAAGAATGGTAAAATCCAAACACGGTAGAATTAAAAACTTCCAATCCAACAGGTAAGTTCAAAATAGTCCAAAATGATCCAAAAGGCAGAATTCCTTGGAAAAAATCACAAATGGAATAAGTTCCAAATCATTAAAAGAAAAGTTCAAATGTGCGCAGAAAAAGCCTCACCCTTTTTTTTTTAACCAAGTAAGTGTCGGTCTAGATTTTTTTGTGACAGATTTGTTACTGTATAGCATATGTCGGGTCTGGTAGCAGTCAATAAATATACAAGACTTCCTATGATTTCTCGGTATAATTTATCATCTATTATTTCAGATTCTGTGTGTATATTTTTATTAATATCATTTTCGACCGGTGTAGAGCGTTTCTTATACTTTTCCATTTCAGATTATAATAATATTTTGTCAATATACCTCGATTGATTCATTGTAATAGGTCCTTTCCTTTGAGTAAATTCTATCCCCAAAAACCAGGATAATTTGCCAAGATCGGTCATTTTTTTAAAATTTTTTTATTATTTTTTTAAAATTCAATTTTCACCCCAAACAAGGCACAGTGCCACTTTGAAGCAGGGGGCTACTATTAGGGACTTAATTAGCGGGGTCATTATGAAGGGAAATGAGTAGAAAGATGTTTGTTAACATTACACTTGAACTTCTGCATATCATTGCAGTTGGGAAAGCAGAATCCCGGAAGGGAGTTCCAAAGACCCGCAGTTCTGGGGAAGAAGCTATTGGAGTAAAAGGCTTTCTTGCACCTAGGGATCTCCACTGTAAAGGGATGAGACTTAGTAGCTTGTCGGGTTTGTCGGGGGTAGTTACGTCGGGGAGGTACAAGTGTTTGCAGTTCGTCAGAGCATTCACCATTAAAGTATTTGTAGAACAGGCAGAGGGATGCTACATTTCGTCGATGGGACAGAGGCTGAAGCCTAGATGACAGTTCAGGACCTATCAGGTTGGCGACTCTCTTTTGAACCCTGTCCAGAAGCGAGAGACAAGCAGCAGATGCACCAGCCCAGATGTGACAACAGTACTCCATACATGGGCGAATGGTTGCCTTATAGAGGTATAGGATACTGTCAGGCGTAAGTAGTTTTCTAGCACGGTAGAGGGAGCCAACCTTCCTTGCAGCAGCCTTGGCAATGCTCTCAATGTATCTATTCCAGTTCATATTCCCTGTAAACGTTAGGCCGAGGAGTTTAAAAGAAGTACTTTCAGGCAATGTGTTCTTGGCCATTGCTATTGGTGGTAGAGGTTTCTTGTAGTTATTGAAGGAAACAAGCATAGTCTTAGCAGCATTGAATGTGACCAACCATTTTTGTCCCCATTCCACTACGGATTGGAGCTCATCCTCTAGTGTTTCTGCCATTTCCTTGGATATGTGTTCATTTGTTTTCCCCTCATATCTGTTATAGATTTTGAATCTTTTACCAGGGCGATTCGACTGGATCGCTTTTGTCTGACCGGTTTGATAGTTCGTCTGGTTGCTGATCCTCGACTATCGGAACAGTAACAAATTTCATGTTTGGATCCGTAGTAATCATAGACGTCGATGGGCTGCCAATTACCAAGTCGTGTCGATGAAGATTACATTTTTTCCGCCATTTTCTTCTTCCGAATCTGCGACTGCCGTCTTGAAGATTTACGACTTAATCATTAAACCACACCGATATATGCCCATTCCAGACCCGTGTTGCAGAGGAGGCGGTCTAGGTACGGAGCAACGGGGTGTATGGGGATGGAAGTGTTAGAGGGGTGGAGTGGGGGATTACTTTTGTTCCATACTCTTTGAGAATTACTTATATTTTCGTGTGTTAAATTTACCGGTTTTATTTCGATGAGTGTCATAAAAAGAAACCCAATTTCGTTCGCTCGTATTCCGGGGTGTTGGTGTTGGTGTGTGGGGGGCGTCTACCAGAATCCCCTCCCACTACACACTACCCCCTTCACCCGTATTCCATAAAGCTTTGGTATTTTTACTGAACTTAAACAAATATGGTCGCTGTTCAGCGGACAGTACTTTGGCAGTTGTCCAGCTATCGATGGACCTAGTAGGGGTGGGTTAGGGTTAAGTAGCCCCTCCCAGACCCTCTAGCCTCCCCCACCCCGGTATTCAGATATTCCGCTATTTGAAATGCTCCAAGCGGTTATGGAATGGTAAGGGAGAAGCGGGCCAGAAATTGCTTCCTTTGGTGAAAACGTTCTCTGTTCCAGAATCTGATCGGCACTTAAATGAGACTGGACTGGCAATCGCTCACTTTCAAACCTTGTACCAGACTTTGTTTTGTATTCCTTGCCACTTCTACGTAACGGGCTACTATGCGACTATTATATAGCGGGAGGGTGTATATAAATATAAAATATAAAATAGCGTATAATATATGTGTATATATACACACATGTTGGAACGTCACAGCGTTAAAGAGACATCCTTTACGTAAAGGATGCCTCTTTAACGTTGGAACTGTAGAGGTTTACTTGGCCAAAATGTGGTGAGACGACAACAACTACGGATGGCAGTGATGGCTGAGAATGCAGTTAGGAGATTCGAAGTTCCTATCCGTCGCGGTTACCACCTGACGAAGGCCAGAGGTATAGTTGGCCGAAACGTTGTGATTAAACAATCCAATAAAAGATGAAAAACAACTAATAAAGATGAGAATAATAGTCCGAAATAAAAAATAATTAATATATATAATGCTCATCTCAAAAAAAAAAAAAAATGAATTCCAATTAAGGAATAATATATATATACCAATCGGTACGTACCCGACTATGGAAGATCAGATAATAAATAAACGTGGATTTATAAGATCAAAGAATCCAACCTGGATGCCCTTCGGGGCCCGTGGCGCAGTTGATAGAGACATTGAATCTCTACAGTTCCAGATGAACATTGTCTGAAGATAGCGGTTTCAATCCCACCCAAAGCATGCCAGAGGTTTACTTGGCCAAAATGTGGTGAGACGACAACTACGGATGGCAGTGATGGCTGAGAATGCAGTTAGGAGATTCGAAGTTCCTATCCGTCGCGGTTACCACCTGACGAAGGCCAGAGGAATTAGTTGGCCGAAACGTTGTGAATAACCAACAACCAATAAAAGATGAAAAACAACAACTAATAAAGATGAGACTAGTAGTCCGAAATAAAAATAAATTAATATCATTAATAGCTGTTGCGAAGAAAACGTTTATGAATATGAAAGGTATTTTAGGTCATATCTACTGTTCATGTGTGTGTATAACAGCTTTTTGTGTGGTTATGTTATGTAATCGCCGGGCAACATCGGTAGAAAACATTTATTCAGTTATCAGTTGATCTATCTATCTATCTATCTGTCTATCTATCTAGCGAAGTAAATAACAGAATTGAATCGTGGGAAACGTTGAGCAGGCATTGCAGATGCAGAAAAGGTCAAGGGGCCATGCTGTGATATGAATTAAACTCTGCGACCGATCAAGTTGCACCAGAAGGTATGCAAACGGGAACCGGATCTGACGTATCAAGGGTTCCGGTTTGAGTTAATTTTAGTAAGTCCGTGCTAAGACGCCAAAGAGACAAAAGATGTTTAGCAGACTCCCCAAATAGGAGCCGACGTTTCTGCTGTGACGAAATGCCTGGCTAGTGAATAAAATATATACAGAGTGTCCCACTTCAAAGAATCGCGATCTCTTTAATCTTTCTCTTAACGACCAACTGACACCACAAGACAAAATGCAATTCTTTTTCCTACAAGATGGCGCTACATGCCACACGTCTCACGGATTATTGACACGAGTTCATAACATGTTTACGGAAGAGAGAGCAATAAGCAAAGGATTATAACCACCACGTCCTCCGGAATTGTCATCATACGATTATTTTTTTATCTTTGGGGGACTAACCTGTTCACGTGGTAACAACCACACCATTCCGGTCCACTATTTTTAGAGCTTCCGGTGAAACTAAAAAGTTTATGCAAATAATCCTTACAATGTAGACCAACTAAAGGAGAACATAATCACCACTTATCAAGGCCCAGAAGCCACTCAGGGATAAGGGTTATTCCAAGTACATTACGTTAGTGTGGAGAGTTGATGAAGTGTTTGATTAAGGGGGCGGTTCATTAAGAATTTGTTAACATTGGACTTGAAGACATCCAAGTTGTAGTCAGGTGGGAAACAGGCAGACGGAACAGAGTCCCACAGGCGCGCAGTTCTAAGAAAGAAACTTTGTTCATGGGATCCGCGTTTTGATTTAGGCACAGATATAGAGGGGGGAAATTTTTCACAGTGGATTCAGCTAGACGGGTGTTTTTCGTGAAAGATTGGCGAGGGGGGGACCAGAGATTGGAGTTCAGACGAGCACCTGCCATGGAAATAACGATAAAACAAGGACAGGCTCGCAACGTCTCTTCTGTGGGAGAGAGGTTGCAGGGTAGAGAAAAGGGCATCCCCCACTCAGCCACGAAGTTTATTTTGTACTCTGTCAAGGCAGGATAGGCTGTTTTTTGCAGCTCCTGCCCAGATATGGCAACAGTATTCCATCCTTGGACGTACTTGGCTTTTATATAGATAGAGAATTGCATCAGTAGTGAGATATCTTCTGGAGCGGTAGAAGGATCCCACCATCTTTCCAGCGACCTTGGCAACAGACTTGATGTACGTGTTCCATTTCAGATCAGGAGTAAAGGTCAAACCCAGAAGCTTGTCAAAACACGGGGCCTCACCCAGACGAGAGCCATCCATCACAATTGATGCCAGATGGGGATCAGAGCGTTGATGATGTAAGGATAGGAGTTTGGTTTTGGATGCAGTAAAGGTAACCAGCCACATCTTCCCTCACTAAACCACGCGCTCGAGATCAGAGGAGAGAGAATCAGAGAGAACTTTGTCATTTACAGCCTTTGATGTGTTGCCGTAGAAGGTCGTGTCATCAGTATAGATGTCAACGAATGATTTAAGTATGTGTTTAGGGAGGTCATTGATGTAGATCAGGAAGAGAGTTGGGCCTAGGATTGACCCCTGAGGGACTCCAGCATTTATATTGCAGGCCTCCGATTATTGTCCATCTACCACTACTCTTATGAGCCTATCGGAGAGAAATCTACAGGCAGTATCTGCATAAACGTCAACGGGGAGCACTGCCAGCATCTTCTATAACACTACACGTAATTTAAACAATAAAAGAATATTTTTTTTTACATGGGGGCCACCACTTATCAAGGCCCTAAGGCCACTCAGGGATAAGGGTTATTGCGTGTACAGTAATCAATGAGATAGTATTGTAGTAATCATTAGTATTGGGGTTTTTGATAGAGTGTCTTACTTAAGGGGGAGGTTTGTCAGGAGTTTGTTTATGTTGGACTTGAAGACGTCCAAGTTGTAGTCAGGTGAGAAACAGGCAAGCGGCAGAGAGTTCTACTCGCGTGCAGTTCTAAGAAAGAAGCTTTTTAAAGTTTGTATATAAAAGTTTTAAAACTTTGTATATGATTTTTTTTTTTTAATAGACTTACTTTCCATGACTCAATTAACTCTATGACGCGCGTATAATCTCTATTTTCTTTCCCTTTTCTTTCTCAGAGATTCTAGACTAATGAAACCATATGACAGGCAGCGGATGGTCACTCTCTTCTTTTTTCTTTCTTCTTCTCTTTCCCTTACGCGCAGTTTATTTTATTTGCTTCTCTCTATATCCGTATATTTCTCCCTCTTCTTCCTAGGTTAGTAAACGCGTATCAAGGCATTTACGTGTAAGAAGGTGCATATTTAGGGGCGTGTGTGTGTATGTGTGTGTATATGTGTGTGTGTGTGTGTGTTGCGTGTGTGTGTGTGTGTATGTCTGTTGTTACGTCGAGCTACCGGACAGCCGTTATAAGTGTCATAATGTTGTTGTTGTTGTTGTTTTTTAAAAAAATCCCCCCACCCTCTCTATAAAATGTATTAAGTGGATTGCCACTACCACCCCCTCTGGTTTTTTGACGGTCGAGGCCCGATTCTTTTTCTTTCTTTATTTCAGTATTAAAAATGTAATTGTCTAGTTTAGATGCTTGAAAATACCATATGGTTGAAATAAATTATTGCATCGACAATTATGTAATTTCCGTGTTATATTTTTATGTTATTGCTCTGTTTACCACATTGAGCTCTCATACGCGGATTTCCTCCTGGAATTATTCCATTATAACACTATATATATATATATATATATATATATATATATATATATATATATATATATATATATATATATAACTACTTAATTTACTCACATAAAATTAATATACGAAAGTATAGATTTATGCGTAACCTTTAAGTATTTACTTCAAAAGTGCTCAATACGTAGGTAGAGCTAGTTAATAATTTATAAAATATGTATAGCGATTAAGCTACACTGAATATTCCGCGTTTCACCCACTCTAGAACTCTTCAGGCTTATGCGCGAATTCTGTGGTTGTTTGCCGTTTTTTTTATATGCACATAAAAAAACGACAAACAACCACAGAATTCGCGCATAAGCCTAAAGAGTCCTGGAGTGGATGAAACGCGGAATATTCAGTGTAGCTTAATCGCCATATATATTTTATAAATTACTATATATATATATATGTTGGTTGGTTGTTTTAAAGAATTACGTTTAATCAGTTTTGACATACAGATGTGAGTCTTGGACAATAAATGTAAAAGTCTCAAAATTGAAGTCAAAGTTAAAAAAAAAATTGACCTCTGCAGTCTCTACCAAATTACCCAGCCAATTTTTGGTCTGAACATTTGAAACTTTACATAAAGTGTATTCAGACATGGGGCAAGCTTTTAAATCGGCTTTTAGCCGAAAATTTGGCTGTCAAGGGGTCAAAGTTCAATCTCTAGCAAACTATTCAGCCAATTTTGGGGGTTAACATTTGCAATTTTACATAAAGTATATTCAGACATGCAGCCAGATTTTTAATCAATTTTTGGGCGAAAATTTGTCCGCTAAGAGGTCAAAGTTGAACAAGTTGACCTTTGCAGACTCTACCAAACTCCTCTGAAAAGTTTGGGTCTAAAGCCTGAAATTTTAGATGTAGGTTACCTGGATATGAGTATCACTTTTTAATATATATATATATATACACATAAAGTTATGAACAGTGCATAGGGCTTGAGCAAAGCCGAGATGAACTTTTAGTATATATATATATATATATATATATATATATATATATATATATATATATGTGTGTGTGTGTGTGTGTGTGTGTGTGTGTGTGTGTGTGTATAAAAGTGAGAATGTGTGTGAGGACACTTCTTAACCTATATACTCAACGAATATTTTATCTAAAGACTAGAAATTTGGGATATAGAGTATCCAGACTTTAATTTTATTTTATTTATTTATTTTTAAAATTTTTTATATATATATATATATATGTATGTGTGTGTTTGTGTATATATATATGTATATATATATATATATGTATATATGTATGTATGTTTATAACAGACGTCCCATTTCTTGAACTTGGCCATTTGTTTGTTCTTCTGATCAGTTTTCTTGATTCAATTCTGAGACTTTCACGTGCATATCTAAGCTGACCTAATTATTAACGCTAACTTTCGCGCTTTTTGTCTGGGTCAGTTTGACCTTGCTTTTCAAATTTAAATTGTCACCGTTTTTCGGGGTTTTTTTAAGCCTTATTTTTTTGATTCATCAAGCCTTGACAGACGTGTTTAAAATATTATCTCTAGTACTTTTCTTTTAATGATTTGGAATTCATTCCATTTGCGCTTTTTTCCAAGGAACTCTGCCTTTTGGATTATTTTGGACCATTTGGAATTTACCTAGTGGATTGAAATTTAAAATTCGACCGTTTTTGGATTTTACCATTTTTGGATTTTTACCCTTAACCGGACTATCCATTCATGTGAAATCTTTTTATTATTTTTCTTTTGCCTCCTGTTCCTCTTACCTCACCCTTTTTTTTTAACCAAGTAAGATCTTTGACTTACTTGTAGTTTCATTAAATACTTTTATATGCAAAATCCGATCCTGCATTTTGCTAATTCCTGCCCTCTGATGAGAAGGAGAGTATTTCTTCGAAACTCCGCGGATTAAGGACTATCCACTTATCTTGTGCTTCCTTTTTTAAAATTAAATATGTTTTTAACTCTTTTTCAAGATGTCTTTTAACATATTTTATTAATCATTTGTTCATATTATATATATATATATATATATATATACGTGTATGTGTGTGTATGTGTGTGTGTATAAAAGTGAGAATGTGTGTGAGGACACTTCTCAACCTATATACTATTTTATCTAAAGACTAGAAATTTGGGATATAGAGTATCCAGGCTCGTAGAAAACTTTTTAATCCGAACAAAGGGGCTGCTAAGAGGTCAAAATTGAAAAATGGAAATTTCACTCAACTATACTTTATGTGTCTGGGTGGGTGCTTAGATAGGTTTTGTGTCGGAATGCCTTTGATAAGTATCGAGAATTGTTAATCATTAATCGGAAATCCGATTTTAAAAAGTAACAGTCCAATGTTAAACAATGTTGTCGCATTAAAAAATTTACAATCACTTGTGCGTTTTAGAAGTTATATCACCGCACAAGCAGAAACGCCCGTCAAATAAAATCAAGAGTAGGTTCTTTGATATGACAAGAGTGCTTTAGAGATGAATGTATATGTTTAGAGCACAATTGAACCCTGACACTTGATGTTTGCTTTTTTAAACTTCAATTCAAGCAATTATATATAAAGATAAGTTTATAAAAGAAACAGTGGTTTCTCTACAGTGCAATGTAATTTTCAATGTATTGTGGACTAAATCACTGTGGGGAAGCATGTGAATCTTCCTCCCGGTGCATCACGATGGATTCCCAACTAGATCAGGCAATTAATCAATTGATTTCGACGATAATAAAAATATGAGAGTGTGGAACATTTATTGATCACCATTCAATGCAGGGTAACGTCGGGTCTCCTTACTAGTATGGTTATACAAATGTTGCCCTAAAGAAAATAACACTACAGCTTTATTTTAAAACTTTTATTTAAAAAAAATCGATTCGGGTAACTTTATTATATAGTACAGCTGACATCTATTCAATGTAGCCGCCTTCAGCCTCAATCATCGTCTCGATACGGGTGTGAAACTAGAAACATTCTTTTCCACAAACGCTGGTGAGAACTCGGCGCATATTCAGAAGATGGCAACAATCAGGCTGGTTTTGATGTTGTGGGAGATAATATTGGTGATGTTCTCGACATATGACGAAAGGATGTAGTCCAGCAGGTTCAGGTCGGGTGAGGAGGGGGAGGGCAATGAGAGAAGGATACAAAGTCATAGCACTGTTAGGTTGCGCAGGACCCCAGGTTGGGAACGGTCGTAGTTAGTAGGTTTGTAACAAAAACGCAGTAGCCGTCAATTTCATTGATCGATCGGAGGGGGGGGGAGAATGCGATTTCACTTCGACAATCACACGTCCTTCGGCGGTCCTCAGACCTACTTCTGCTCTCTGACTCACAAAAATCACATCGTTATATTCACAGGATTTTTTTGTTCCCGTATTTTTCCACTATTACGGTCTCCGCTGGCTTGCATTTGATTGGTTAATTCATTTATTGTCGATAATTGATTCTTCGATTCCCAGGCAAGTTTTAGCTTTGTTTACAAATACATTGCTTGCATTTGACCCAGATCTCCAGTAACCCGTTTTT
>NC_136525.1:3775425-3802925 GCF_053919585.1 Euprymna scolopes
CTTTGCCATGACTGACGTGAGGCATGGTTAATGTTCTTATGGATTTAAATTTATTTACAAAAATCAAATTTTCGTTAAAGAAGGAGGGGTAAAAGGATAGTTTTTGGGAATGATTAGAGAGAGAGAGAGAGAGAGATGATGAGAAGGGAAAGGGTAACACAAAGATATACAGGGGGTTATGAGTTCGCTAAAAGGGAGAAAGGGAGAGGGAGGGATGGGAAGGAGGACGGACAAAAGAAAACAGTTGATATGTAATGACGAGGGTGTCAGGAGATGATATTTACTAAAAATGTCTCGACCATGGATAAGGGTTAACGAAATTGGTCATATCTATTGTATTCATTTGCTTCCCCACCAAAGTCAATTAGGCACAAGTCCGTTTTTAATGTGGGGTAAAAACCAGCTCCCCTAAAAGTAGGCAAAAAGAGGGCACTCTGGTTACCAAAAATAATAATTGTTCCAGTATAGAGGGTTTCCCCTCCATTGACTGGTACAAATTATCTTAATTGCAGCATCTGCAGAACATATATTACACTTTGATCCCGGCCCGAAGGCCAAAAACACAACGTTTTTTATTTATTTTAAGTTTATGCATCCACTCCCCTCCCTTCATACCTTCTCATCACTCTCTTTCTAATCCTCCCCTAAACTATCCATTTACCCTCTTCTTTAACTAAAATTAGATTTTTGTAATTAAATTTAAATCCATAAGAACATTAACCTTCACGCAAATCTTCCGCATCTTCAGTTCATCGCCAATAATTGTGTACAGTTCCCACACTGACATCACATGTACTCATTACCTCCATATACACACAAAGGTCCTTATCTGTTAAATTCTTTATTTGGCCAATCAAACTTGGTGTTCTGATTTCCTTTATCTTCCCAGACCTCTCATCATCACTCACAGACCCCCTGACTTCCTTGAATCTCTTATGCCACTCGAAAGTCTTATGCTCGATTCATGTAAGGTGTTCCAAGACAGTCTGAAGCATTCCATACGTTTCTGTGCCATTTTTTTCAAGTTAAAAATAGAATTTTATTGCCTATTGTTCACGTTAAATAAAGAAGTAGTCAACCACCTCAACAGAAACAACCTTCTTAGTGACATGCAATATGGTTTCCGCTCTGCAAGATCTACAGCAGATGTGCTGACGGTTATATCACATAGGATTAGTGAATCTCTTGATATAGGTTCCCTTTCCAGGGCAATTGCTCTTGACATATTGAAGGCCTTCGATAAGGTATGGCATAAGGGCCTACTTCACAAGATTTCCAGCTATGATATTACTGGAAATGTTTTCTCAATCATTAAATCATAAGGTTCATAAGAGTAGTGGTTGATGGGCAGAAATCAGAGGCCCACAGTATTAATGCGGGAGTCCCTCAGGGGTCCATCCTGGGCCCAACTCTCTTCCTGATCTACATCAATGATCTCCCAAAACACACACTTAAATCATTCGTTGACATCTATGCTGATGACACGACCATCTATGGCAACACATCAAAGGCCGTAAATGACAAAGTTCTCTCTAATTCTCTCTCCACTGAACTTGAGCACGTGGTACAATGGGGGAAGAGGTGGCTGGTCACTTTTAATTCATCCAAAACCAAGCTTCTATCTTTACATCATCAACGCTCTGATCACCATCTGGCATCAATTGAAATGGATGGTTCTCGTCTTGGCGAGACTCCATGTTTTGACAAGCTTCTGGGCTTGACCTTTACTCCTGATCTGAAATGGAACACGTACATCAAATCTGTTGCCAGGGGCGCTGGGAAAATGGTGGGATCCTTCTACCACTCCAGAAGATATCTCACCACTGATGCAATTCTCTATCTGTATAAAAACCAAGTACGTCCAAGGATGGAATACTTCTGCCACATCTGGGCAGGAGCTAATAAAAACAGCCTATCCTTCCTTGACAAAGTACAAAATAGACTTCGTGGTTTGGTGGGGATGCCCTTTTCTCTTCCCTGCAGCCTCTCTCCCACAGAAGAGACGTTGCAAGCCTATCTTTGTTTTATCGTTATTTCCATGGCAAGTGCTCGTCTGAGCTCCAATCTCTTGTTCCTCCTCACCAATCTTTCACGAGAAACACCCGCCTGGCTGAAACTACTGTCAATAATTTTCCCCACTCTTTATCTGTGCCTAAATCCAAACGTAGGTTCCATAAGCAGAGCTTCTTTCTCAGAAGTGCACGATTGTGGAACTCTCTTCCATTCGCCTGCTTCCCACCTGACTACAACTTGGATGTCTTCAAGTCATCAACGCTCTGATCCCCAGCTGGCATCAATTGTGATGGATGGCTCTCGTCTGGGTGAGGCCCCGTGTTTTGACAAGCTTCTGGGTTTGACCTTTACTCCTGATCTGAAATGGAACACGTACATCAAGTCTGTTGCCAAGGTCGCTGGAAAGATGGTGGGATCCTTCTACCGCTCCAGAAGATATCTCACTACTGATGCAATTCTCTATCTATATAAAAGCCAAGTACGTCCAAGGATGGAATACTGTTGCCATATCTGGGCAGGAGCTGCTAAAAACAGCCTATCCTGTCTTGACAGAGTACAAAATAGACTTCGTGGCTTAGTGGAGGATGCCCTTTTCTCCACCCTGCAACCTCTCCCCCACTCTATATCTTTGCCGAAATCAAAACGCGGATTTCATAAACAAAGCTTCTTTCTTAGAACTGCACGCCTGTGGAACTCTGTTCCGTCTGCCTGCTTCCCTCCAGACTACAACTTGGATGTCTTCAAGTCCAATGTTAACAAATTCCTAATGAACCGCCCCCTTAAGTAAACACTTCATCAAATCTCCTCACTAACGTAATGTACTTGCAATAACCCTTCTCCCTGAGTGGCTTCCGGGCCTTGATAAGTGGTGATCACTGTGTAAAAAAAAAAAAAAAGTCCAACATAAACAAACTCCTGACAAACCGCCCCCTTAAGTAAGACACTCTATCAAAACCCTCAATACTAATGATTACTACAATACTATCTCATTGATTACTGTACATGCAATAACCCTTATCCCTGAGTGGCCTCCGGGCCTTGATAAGTAGTGACCCCCATGTACAAAAAAAAAAAAAAAAGATGGCATTTTTGAAATTCGGTAGCTTTTACAATTCACACTGTAGTTATTTATTTGAACTTGAAATCATAAAAAATTGTCAGTCATTCCATAAGATGAATAGCAATATTTAAAATTGTCTGAGACTCTTGGAAATTTAGGATGTTAATACTAAAGTTTCAAGAGTCTAAGACATTTTTAGATTCCTGTACAATCAAAAAATATGTCTGGAAACTTATTGAAGGTGTCTGGTATTTGTGAAAAAAAAAAGTTTTCTGACGTCATGAATGTTGTATTTTTGTGCAAAGCCGTATAGATCCCATAACTATGATATTGTTTTTTTACTGGAGGGGGGGTCATCACTTATCAAGACCTGCAAGCCACTCGAGGATAAGGCTTTATGAACGTAAGGTACTGGTGTAGCAATCGTTAATGGTTTAAGTTTGGGTAGAATTTGGATTATTTAATGGGACGGTTCAGCAAGAACTGGTTGGCATTGGACGTGCAGGTTACCGCATTGTAGTCGGCCGGGAAGCAGGTCAGCGGAACAGTGTTCTACAGGTGGAAAGTTCAAGAAAAGAAGATTGGTTCATAGAATCCACAGATAGAAAATGGGGGGGGGTTATTGCTAGTGGCTGTAAGTAGTCGAGTTTTTTTGTGAAAATGGGGGGGGGCATAGATTGGGGCTTAGATGGGCACTTGCTATAAAAATAATGATAGAGCAAAGACGGAAAAGAAAAAAAGGCATCACCTCCCGTTACCTCATCACCGCCCCCTAAAAGAGTGATGCCAAAATAACCGAGTAGAGTCAATGAGGATGGAAAGACTGAGGAGAGAGCACTCATTGACAAGACCTCGCTGGACAAGTACGAATAGAACTGAGACCTTGTGGAAACTTATTGCTACTAAAATTCCAGTGGAGACCAATAGTGACTGCTAGCGAGAAATAAATGGTAAGCGACTGCTACGATAACGCAAATTCATGTGGAGAGTACTTAAAATCTGAGGAGACTTGTTGTTACCACAGCTTCAAGACGAGCTCTTTTGTGACCTGTGTGAAAGCCCCTTGTCAGCTTATAATAATTTGTGTCTGTTCAGTCTCAAGAGACAATGGACATCCCCGTAAGGGTAGCTTCCCGTGGAAATGTGTAGTTGCGCAATTCTCAACCGCACACTTCCTGAATATGCAGTGCAAAATAGTCACCACTTATCAAGGCACGAGGCAACTCGAGGATAAAGGATTAATGAGTGTACGGTAGACAATAGGACAATACCATAATACTAGTTAGTAGTGGAGATTTGGTAAATTGGATTACATCAAGAACTTGTTTACGTTGGACTTGAAGACAATCAGATTGTAGTCAGCCGGAAAGAAGCCAATCGGAAGAGAGTTCCACAGGCATGCAGTTCTAAGAAAGAAGCTTTGTTCATGGAATCTACATTTAGGTTTAGGCACAGATAAAGAGTGGGGGAAATTAATGATAGTGATTTTTGCCAGACAAGTGAAAGTTTGAGGAGGGTGGACCATAGATTAAAACTCAAACGAGCACTTGCCATGAAAATAACGATAAAGCAGAGATGGTCTCTTCTGTGGGAAAGAGATTGCAGGGAGAAGAGAAAAGGGCATCATCCACTAAGCTATGAAGTCTATTTTGAACATACCTGGCTTTTGGTAGAAAATTGCATCAGGCGTGACACATCTACTGGAGCGGTAGAAGGATCCCACCATTTTACCAACATGGCATATGTTGTGTATAAACTGAATGGCCACATTTTCTTCTGTTGACGTTTAACTCATCTATTTTTCTCTACTAACTAAAACCACGTAACAGACACGCATTTCCGGGTCAGCTAGACCAGACAGTCTTCCGGTGCAATTGATCAGTCACCGAGTTTGATGTGACTTTGAAATGTTTTTGCAATATATCAAAACACAGCTCGCAACTCCCCGTTCATCATGCCACTCAGATAGATAAATAGATCGATAGATAAATAGATAACTAGATCGATATTACACATAGATACATAGATAGATCGACAAATAGATGCATAACAATGTATATATATTCACAATTTCACTTATATATATATATATATATATATATATATATATATATAGTGTAAAACTGTTGAAATTTAAAGATTTAACATTTTTTCTTTTTTGTAACTTTTGTTTATTTCATCCTGGATCTCTTCATTACAGCCGTTTCGTTAATGGGATGGCAATTTTATGATTTTATGTGTCCATAAAAATGTCCTGTCCTCAATAACTCGTCAGATGTAGTTTCCATTTGATGTTACCAAAAAAAGGTTGCTTTTGTACATGATAACCCTGGTGCTTGGGGAAAAAGAAATTCCATCCCTACGTTGCTCCATGTCAGCCATCTTGGGTATCATGCTAAAATTTTTTTTTTGTTTTAAACCATAATCTCGTATTTTTTATTTTTGTTTTAATTTCCAATTTTTTCATTATTAATTATTTCCTATATTTTAGAATTTTATTTCTACAATTTTATTTCTAGAATTTTATTTCTAGAATTTTATTTCTACAATTTTATTTCTACAATTTTATGCGTGTTTATTCTAATATTCATTTTGTTTGGTTTTCAAACTCTTATTTATTAGTTAATTTCTTTTTTTTTTACACGGTGGTCACCACTTATCAAGGCCCGGAAGCTACGCAGGGATAAGGGTTATTGCAAGTACAGTACGTTAGTGTGGAGATTTGATGAAGTGTTTACTTAAGGGGGCAGTTCATTAGGAATTTGTTAACGTTGGACTTGAAGACATCCAAGTTGTAGTCAGGTGGGAAACAGGCAGATGGAACAGAGTTCCACAGGCGTGCAGTTCTAAGAAAAAAGCTTTGTTCATGGAATCTACGTTTTGATTTAGGCACAGATAAAGAGTGGGTGAAATTTTAGACAGTGGATTCAGCTAGACGGGTGTGTTTCGTGAAAGATTGGCGAGGGGGGACCAGAGATTGGAGTTCAGACGAGCACCTGTCATGGAAATAACGATAAAACAAGGATAGGCTCGCAACGTCTTTTCTGTGGGAGAGAGGTTGCAGGGTAGAGAAAAGGGCATCCCCCACTAAGCCACAAAGTCTATTTTGTACTCTGTCAAGGCAGGATAGGCTGTTTTTAGTAGCTCCTGTCCAGATTAATAACAAAAAACTATATTTCAAAGATCATGATGTTGACGATCTTACAATTTATTCCTATAATTCAGTTGACATTTACAATTCTTGACAGTATCGGTTTTGTAGCACAAAATTAACCACTTTGTTTCAAATATATATATATACTAGCATTTCAGCCCGGCGTTGCCCGGGTGTTTGGAGGTGTATGCTGAGCAAAAAAAAAAAAAAAGAGTAATTTTTTTTTTAATTTGACCCCTATTATGACCCCTTAAAATTTATAGTTTCGGGCTCAAATCACTTTATTAAATTAGATCCAGGTTCAAGGAACCTATATCTAAAATTTCAAGTGTCTGGACCCAAAATTGTCGGAGGAGTTAGGTAGAGTTCTTAAAGGTCAAATCGTTGAAATTTGACCCCTTAACAGCCAAATTTCTGGCTGACACCCGTCACATCGATTTTCCCAAATCTCAGTACCCGCTATTTCAAATTTCGAGTCTATAGACTAAAAATTGACAGAGTTATTGCGTAGGGAAATGTACACAGACAGACAGACAGACAGACAGACACGTTCACTTTTAGAGACATATAGATAGATAGATAGATAGATAGACAGATAGATGAAACAAAAATATATACGTATACATAAATATATATGGAAACGATTTTGTGTTCATTGTAAGCTTTTTACGCAAATATTTCGCAAGTATAAATCATGTAGAATATCTGCATGAATATAATTACCCGTAATAGTTAACGAAAGGTGATCACCCTATAAGAAAACTGAAAAAACTAATAGGGAATTAATTAAAAATGAATGTTTGAAAGAATATGCAAATTAGTTAGATCTTTTGCTAATGAATGCAATTCGATAACTCATATATAAGAAAATTGTATTTTCTTTTTAAATAAATAGAAAAATAGGGTTTTTAATATGAATATCACTACACACCAAAGGAATACGAAATTATAGGGTATATATATATATATATATAAATTATAGGTATATATATATATAAGTAAAATTGTCTATCGGTGTGTGTGTCTATGTGTGTACCTTTCCCTACCAACAAATATGTCAATTTTCAGTCTACAGACTCGAGATTTGACATAAGTGACAGTTTTCAGCCAGAAATTTGTCTCTCAAAGACTTGCAGTACAATGATTTGACCTTTAAAATCTCTACCAAACTCCTCCGCCAGTTTTTAGTCTAAACACTTGAAATATAGATCAAACTTTTTTAATTTGATTTGAGCCTAAAATAATAAATGTTAAGGGGTAAAAAAAAAAAAAATGGCGTAATGGAAAAATAGTAAAAGGTATTTGCAGCTTCTCTTCCAATTTTCGAATTTTAATCCTATCCAAGCGCACTTTATTTCTTTTGACGAATTGATTGTTGCTATTTCTTATGATGAGTTAAGATTCACTGATTGATATAATAATTAAGTGATTAATTTTGTGCTACAAAACCGATACTGTCAAGAATTGTAAATGTCAACTGAATCATAGGAATAAATTGTAAGATGGTCAACATCATGAACTTTGAAATACAGTTTTTTGTTATTTATTTACTATATTGCTCTGTAATTACATTGAGCTTCTTAAATAAGGATAAGTATATATTAAAAGAAAATATATTTCCACAGAAATACACACACACACACACACACACACATATATATATATTCTTTTCATAAGTTTTGGTTTCGGTTTCGATTCAAGCACATGCACTCAACTCATATAGATATACATTTTTATTTTTGAAATGGCCACTTTATAATATGTAAAAATCGATAGAAATTAACTGTAAGAAATAAAATATCATATTTAAACGTACTTTACGACCAGATTTTGCCGGGTGTTCGTGCTAGCTTAGATAAATACTTTCGCAGTTTTAACAAAAGAGCTACAATAATATAAGAGCGTCTCCATTTACGCTGAACATCTACAGAATGGCAACATCAATATATTTACATATGAATGAGTTCGCTGTGGAATTTCCACAGGTCCCGCTATAAAATGTTAATTTTACAAGAGTGTGAACATGCCAGAGCTGAAATGTGAAATGAGAGAAGGTAAAACAGAGTAGGATGAACACCAACCAGACCTCCACTGGAAATGAAAGTAGGATACTGGAAACCTTTAGAAGGTTTTATTTTTTTATTACTTTTGTGATGGGAGATCTATTTTTGGGATGAGCCGGTGTCAGGAAAATGTTTTCAGTGCTAAACTTCAAACTTTATCCCCTCGATGAAATGTTGCATCCCTCTGCCTGTCCTACAAGTATTTTGATGGTAAATGCTCTGACAAATTACAAGCTCTTGTACTCCCTCGATAAGCAGCAAAATCCCACCCTTACACAGTAGAGATCCTTTGATGTAAGAAAGCCTTCTACTCTAATAGTTTCTTCCCCAGAACTGCTAAACTTTGGAACTCCCTTCCAGGTCCCTGCTTCCCCAACTGTACTGACATGCAGAAGTTCAAGTGTAATGTGAACAAACATCTTGCTGCTCAACTCCCTACATATTATCCCTGCAACTTATGTCCCTGATAGTAACCCCATGCATCAAAGTGGCGCTATGCCTTGTTTGGAGTGAAAATGAAATTAAAAAAAAAAAAGTTTAATAATTAAACTAGCTTGGGTTCCGGGCGTTGCCGGGTGTTTGGAGATGTGTGTTGAGCAAAATATTTATTTAAAAAAGTGGTAGTAGGCAGGCAAGCTCGAACCCGTACCCCAAAGGAAGAAAAGAACGTGAAAAAAAACGTGACGTCTTTGCTGTTGCGTCCATAGCAAACCGGAAGTGGCGAAGGTTTAAATTAAGGCTAGTCTAGATGGGATGGGTTTCGAAAATATCGGCGAGAAAAGCGACCTCTCCCCGTAGAAAAGTGCCCAGTTGTGGTTGAAGGAATTAATGTTTTTGTACCAATCTCGTGTAAATCTGTCGCCTCGGTCGAAAGTTTTAGGCAGACATACATACATACATACATACATACATACATACATACATGATGATGATGGCAGCAAATTCGCTTTCGAACATTGCCATCACTCGATATAGCACAAAAAAAAAGAAAGAAAAAAAGGTATATAGAAACACGAAAACATTCAGTGATGGGCTGCACGAATGTGGCTTTTAAGCCCTGCTAAACTCTGGCATTCCTTAGCACACATTGTACAGACATGTGCACCACTAACAGCACGTTTTTGCTGTTCTTTTCTATGCAGGATCAAATGCCGTTTCAAACCGCCTGTCGTTTTGTACATCCGCCCGCAGTTGACACAGGTTATAATCACATTTTCCAACTTCATTGAATGTTTTGCCGTTTTAGACTACATCCAGCCTTTTTTGCTATAAAGATACACGAGATGGTAAAAAGTGTATCTAATTTATATCGAGCAATGCCTGTGCATGAGGATTGTTATAGTGGGGAAAGACTTTGCACCGAGACAATCCCACTCTCTAAACAACTGCCACATTGATCCAAAAAGAAGAGCAAGTCAACATCATTGGATGCAGCAGTCATCGCAGGTTTTATATCAGAGTTTTCCTTCTCCTAGGGAGGTTGCCTTCACTACGGCTTACAGAGCCCTGTCCACCCACCATGCCATTTGATCCATGACTTAGGTTGCTGGGCACCAGAGCATATTCCACCGCCGGTGGGTCACATTACAGGGCCTAAGCTCCTCTGGAGGTTTCTGTCAGGGTTACTTCACCCTTAGCCGTTGGTTAAATAACCTTGACCCACAAGGCAGTGGAGGTCCAGTTATACGGCGCATGACATTCGCCGTTCATCAGAGCCCCGTTTGCATGGCAGTGGTCACGACGTGCACGTGGGGTTGATTTGTCTGGGAGAAGCACAGAAAGACGCTGACATCTGCGTGCTTTTAACACACGTCTACACCAGACCTTGATCACTCATACATGATGATGATTGATTGCAACGTATTGTCAGACGAGTGCCACTCCCTCAGACCCTCCATGAGCCCAAAAATGACGTTTTTTTTTGTCCTACCGGTGAATTCACACGCTCAAGCAGGCATGACACTGAAGACGGTCATTGAGATCAATTATTACATTCCAGCATTTCAAGCCTCCACACGTCACAACTTTTCCATTGCCACAGGACCATTTTTATAGACAAATGCCTGAGGAAGTACCTATACACAGATGATGTTACAGAGTCTTAGCTTTGTACGACAGCTAAGTCTCTCTCTCGGTTCAAAATATTGAAATCCAGCAACAAGCAAGAGCAAGATAGCCAACAACAAGTTAAACTGCAGACCAGCTTAATGCGGGTACTGGTTTCCCGCTTTATGGTTTTTAAATCAGAGATTTGCTGCTCTTAGAAAGGTTGCCTTCACCACGGCTTATGGGAGCCCTCTCCACCCCAACATACACAGACATACACACAAACACACACGGTGCTAGTTGGCCGTTGACCCCGAAAAAGGGTTCATTCGCCCTTTGGAAGGTCTTGTTTTTAATCCTTCAGGGAGACTAGCCACCCTCCTCACCAAACAAATATGGTGGGGGATCCAGTTTAGTCGCAGGTGAACCGACCATGAGGCAAGTAGTACTAGGTTACATGGTACCAGTAGCATATGACAACATGCATACATACATACATACATACATACATACATACATATTTACATACATATATACATGATGATGATTGCAACGTCTTTTTTCAGACGAGTGCCACTCCCTCAGACATTTAAAATCCATGAGCCCAAATGTCTGAGGGAGTATCTATACAAATATGATGTTACAGAGTCTTAGCTTTGTACGACAGCTAAGTCTCTCTCTCGGTTCAAAATATTGAGATCAAGCAACAAGCAAGAGCAAGATAGCCAGCAACAAATTAAACTGAAGACCAGCTTAATGCGGGTACTGGTCTCCCGCTTTATGGTTTTTTAAATCAGAGATTTGCTTCTCCTAGAAAGGTTGCTTTCACCACGGCTTACGGGAGCCCTCTCTACCCCAATACACATATACACACACACAAACACACACACACACACACACAAATATACACGGTGCTAGTTGGCCGTTGACCCAGAAAAAGAGTTCATTCGCCCTTTGGAAGGTCTTGTTTTTAATCCTCCAGGGAGACTAGCCACCCTCCTCACCAAACAAGTCTGGTGGAGGAACCAGTTTAGTCGCAGGTGAACCGACCATGAGGCAGGTAGTACTGGGTTACATGGTACCAGTAGCATATGACATGACCTGACCACATACATACATACATACATACATACATACATACATACATACATTCAAACAGACAGGTGAGATTTATATTACAGATGTAAGAAAAGGAGAGACGTGTTATAAAAAGCAAAATAATCAATTCAGAAGGCATATATTCACAAAAAAAGATATTTCATATTTGTTTAAAATGGAAGTTTATAGCAACATGAAAAATAAATGATAAATTGTACAGATTTGTCAAACTATAATGCTATATATTGTCAGAACTTTATGAATACATATAAAGTTTTAGCTTGAAAAATCTCTCTCTCTTTCACACGCACGCACACTCATATATATATATAAGATATATATATATATATATATATATATATATATATATATATGATATATTATTTTATATATATATAGAAGTATTTGATGAAACAACAAGTAAGTCAAAGATCTTACTCTTATGCGCATAAGCCCGAAGAGTCCTAGAGTGGATGAAACGCGGAATATTCAGTGTAGCTTAATCACCATATATATTTTATAAATTATTAACTAGCTCTATCTACGTATTGAGCACTTTTGTAGTAAATACTTAAAGTTTACGCATAAATCTATACTTTCGTATATTAATTTTATGTGAGTAAATTAAGTAGTTATATATATATATATATATATATATATATATATATATATATATATATGATATATTATTTTATATATATATAGAAGTATTTGATGAAACAACAAGTAAGTCAAAGATCTTACTCTTATGCGCATAAGCCCGAAGAGTCCTAGAGTGGATGAAACGCGGAATATTCAGTGTAGCTTAATCACCATATATATTTTATAAATTATTAACTAGCTCTACCTACGTATTGAGCACTTTTGTAGTAAATACTTAAAGTTTACGCATAAATCTATACTTTCGTATATTAATTTTATGTGAGTAAATTAAGTAGTTATATATATATATATATATATATATATATATATATATATATATATACACACTATTATATAAAAGGTAATTTTGTGTGTGCGTATGCGTGTGATTTCATTCCTCATAGGTTCCGAAACTGCTGAATCTATATTTTACAAATTTCACACAAAGCTAATTTATATGTCTGGCAGTGTTCTTAGATAGGTTTTGTACAATTTTTAGAGGAGAATATTTTACGTTGCACCATCCAAGGAAGATAAAAAAATTCAAGCAAATCATTTCTTCTTAAAAAACAAACAAACAAACAAGTTCATCATAATCTAGGTAACTGGTATAGCATTTGACTACAGATCGAATGATCCCCTGTTCAACCCCGGTTTTACCTCATCATTTTATTTTAATTTTTTTTTTATTAATGAAATCAATTTACAATAAAAGAAGAGGCGCCATTTAAAATCGCCGCAAATCATTTCTTTATTTGCATATTTTAAAACTAAACATTAATTCGTAGTCAATTTTCTAGGGCATTCATTGTTAAGCCAAAATATCAGCTGACGTAATATTGTAAACAAACACAGACAGAATTTGATGAACGACATTATCATTATTATTTTTAATTCATTTTAGCGAATTAGTCTACCGGGCAATTTATTCCTCGTAATATACAACAACCAATAGTGGATTGGTTCTACAATAATACATCTGCAATCTACACGAATTAAAATATCACATTTAAGCGTATTTCACGACCGGGCAATACCGGGTTGCAAGCTAGTTAATGTTAGAGTTAATGGTTAAAGTTAAATTCTGTAAATCAAAATATAAACACATATATTCGAGTTAAGAATTTATTGTTTGACACAAGGAATATATAGAGGGGAGTTAGGTTAATTTCCTTAATCCATGGATTTTCAATACTGGATCATATCATCAGAGGAAATGAAATGCGGTTAGCAAAATGCTCAGCTATAAATAAACACGTATTTTGCTTTTCAGCACATATATTGAAAATGTTATTTGAATGGTGAATAATAGCTATAGGAAAAGAAATTTCATACAACCTGGGCAGTCCATCATCAGAATAAATTCAATATTTTCCGGGGTATTACTGCCAGGTTGGAGGAATAGTGGTCCAGAGAAGAAGTCTGTAATCCGATATATAAAGAATGTTGTGTTGTTCCATACTGTTATTTCGAAGTGGTCGTCCTCGTTGGCGATATAAACTTATCTCACTTGACTTGTTTGGTGAGGAGGGTGGCTAGTCTCCCTGAAGGATTAAAAACAAGACCTTCCAAAGGGCAAATGAACCCTTTTTCGGGGTCAACCGCCAACTAGCAACATGTGTGTTTGTGTGTATGTGTGTCTTGGGGTAGAGAGGCCCCCCATAAGCCGTGGTGAAGGTAACCTTTCTAGGAGAAGCAAATCTCTGATTTCAAAACCATAAAGCGGGAGACCAGTACCCGTATTATGCTGGTTTGCAGTTTAACTTGTTTCTGGCTATCTTGCTCTTGCTTGTTACTGGATCTCAACGCTTTGAACCGAGAGAGAGAGGAGAGTGAGAGAGAGAGAGAAAGAAAGAGAGAGAGAGAAAGAGAGAGAGAGAGAGAGAGAGAGAGAGAGAGAGAGAGAGAGAGAGAGAGAGAGACTTAGCTGTCGTACAAAGCTAAGGCTCTGTAACATCATCTGTGTATAGATACTCCCTCAGGCATTTGTGCATAAAAATGGTCCTGTAGCGATGGAAAAGTTGTGACGTGTGGAGGCACGAAATGCTGGAAGTATGTAATAACTGATCTCAATGACCATCTTCAGTGTCATGCTTGCTTGAGCGTGTGAATTCACCGGCAAGGCTAAAAAGAAAAAGAAAAAAAGAAGCCATTTTTGGGCTCATGGACGTTAAGTGTCTGAGGGAGTGGCACTCGTCTGATAAGACGTTGGAACCATCATATATATATATATATATATATTGTTCTTTATCATAGAGATGAAGATGGCTAGACAAGCCAGTATTTAAATTTCGGAACCCAACAACTTTTATAGCAGGAGGATATTTTAATCGCAAGATCGTATTACAATAAATGTGAGCTATATTGCTATATAAAACGAATATCATCATATGATAGGATGCGTAGTATCACGGGCGGCAAAATACGCAGTCCCGGAAAGTAATAAATGATAAACGGGTGGAAGAAATAGAATGAATCTTTAATATCGTTGGTCCATCGGGTCGACGCGAAGACAAAGTCTCTGTAAATATGGCGACACGATTGAGAAAGAAAAAAAAAAAAAAAAAAAAAAGGAAAGGGCGCGTAAAAATCGCTGGAAAGAATTGCCCGCCATTTTAAGCGGAAAATGCGGTTTATGTACCGTCCGTTGCCCTCGGAATTGTCCAACGACGCAACTGGCGATTTTCTTTCTTCGGCGAACGAAACGGAGCGAAGTAATTTCGTCGATCGCAAATAAAGACGACAACGATGAATGTAAAGCCAGCGCCATTATGAGATTTCATTTTTATAAAGAGCGGCGAATTATCAAGGCCCAAAGACCACTTAAGGATAAAGGTTAATAAGTTGTTATGTGAACACTTTGTTGATTAGTAATAATATATATATATATATATATATATACATACATATATACATATATATATATATATATATATATATATATATATATATGTATGTGTATGTGTGTGTGTTTGTGTATATACTATTATATGGAAGGAACTTTGTCTGTCTGTATTTTGTGTATCTGCGTGCCTGTAAGTTCGTTCCCTATGAACTTGAAAATCGCTGGGTCGTCGAGTTTTATCAAATTTCACACGAAGCCTGGCAGTGTTCTTAGATAGGTTTTGTGTCGGATTGTCTTCAATAAGTATCGATAATCGATAATCGAAAATATCAGATGAAAGAAGGAACGGTTTACACAGCCTAACATCGCAAGTGCATTTAAGAAGTTTCGTTGCCACACAAGCTGAAAGGCCAACCATATACAATTAACAGTAAATTCTTTGATATGACAGGGACGCGTTTGAAATGAATGTTTTTGTTTAGAGCACAATTTCACACTGATCATTGACTTTTTCATTTTAAACTTAAATTCAAGCCATCATCACCGCACAACCAGAAATGACAGACATATAAAATCAACGGTAGGTTCTTTGATATGACAAAGGTGCGTTCGAAATAAATGTTTCTGTTTAGAGCACAAATGAATCATGGTGCTTGAATTTTGCATTTTAAATTTTAATCCAAGCCATTATATATGAAAGAATTAAAAAAAAAGTAGCAGTAGGTTCTCTACAGTGCAATGAAGACTATTACGTATTGTGATAAAGTCGCTACGAAACGCGTGTAAAGCTCTCCCAGTGCAGCGCGATGGGTCTCCTATTAGAGCGAGCAATCAATCGATTTGATCGAAAAGTGGGTTATTTCATTAGTTTCGATTGGAGTGTGAAACATTCGGTGATTATCATTCAATCCCGGGTAACGTCGGGTCTCCCTGCTAGTATATATATATATATATATATATATATATATATATATATATATATATATTTGTAGTCATCGACATACAGTCCTGTTTCGTTGTATCACAACTCATCAGTGCCGCTAGACTAGCATCTCTCCCAAGCCAAGGATTGAACCTAGAACCGTTTTGTTGACAGTCGGCAGTTCTCCCACTCGACCATAGAATTGACGCCCGTAAATAACTCGTCGGAATGTCTATTTAAATAGCCACGAGCCACCACTTTTATAGTGCTCAAATCGCATGTTCGTAAACAAACCAACAACGAGATTCACATTTTCAGCCAATTAAGTAGCGGGTGAGATTATTTACGACAGTGCTCTACCCAAAGAGGGGGGCTTAAAATATATTTGTAGTCATCGACTATCACAACTCATCAGTGCCGCTAGACTAGCATCTCTCCCAAGCCAAGGATTGAACCTAGAACCGTTTTGTTGACAGTCGGCAGTTCTCCCACTCGACCATGGAATTGACGCCCGTAAATAACTCGTCTACATATTGGGAGGCGGGGGGTGGCTTTGCTCGGATTTGTCCGACTTTGCCTGGCTTTGCCTGGCTTTGCCCGGCTTTGCCCAGGAGTAAATTACGCTTAAATATAATATTTTAATTTTTTTCCAGATTTCGTATAAAGCGTGATTTCTAAAGTAATAAATAAGTGCCATCAGCTAGAATCGAAACAGTAACATGCATAGCTGGTGACGTTACCACTGTACCAACAATGCATTCATTGGGATGTTAAAATTTTAACATCCCAATGAATCCATTAACGATGATACTTACGAGCTTTAAAAGGCCAACCATTAAAAGATACATATGCCTTACATAAAAAATGCTAGTTTTATTTTTGGTGTCTTTAAAAAATACCCAGCCAATATTTTTGCTGATGAGGAGACTTTGTTTCAAAAAACTAAATGATAAAATTATTGTCCAAGACTTATTGTCTATCTCAATAAAAACATCGTTTCCGAAACGAGCGTACAATTTATTGATTTTGTTTGTTCTTCCTAGTGAAACCTCAATATATATATATATATATATATATATATATATATATATATATATATATATATATATATATATATATATATATATATATATATATGTTGTTTTGTTTTGGTTTTAGCGACATGTTTTGAATGAATTCAATTATTTACGAAAGTGCATTTTTACCTAAATGCGAGTTGAGAATAATTTTCCCTTTTAACCAATTTGGTACCCCCACATGGAGAGCGGTATATATATTATTTTTAAAATATAATTATCCACTGACACGTGTTTCGTCGTCTACGACTCATCATATATATCTATATATATCTATAAAAGTGAACGTGTCTGTCTGTCTGTCTGTCTGTGTGTCTGTGTGTCTGTCTGTCTGTGTACATTTCACTACGCAATAACTCTGTCAATTTTTAGTCTATAGACTCGAAATTTGAAATACCGGGTACTGAGATTTGGGAAAATCGATGTGACGGGTGTCAGCCAG
This sequence comes from Euprymna scolopes, assembly GCF_053919585.1. Lineage (NCBI taxonomy): Eukaryota > Metazoa > Mollusca > Cephalopoda > Sepiida > Sepiolidae > Euprymna > Euprymna scolopes. The sequence goes on from NC_136525.1 coordinate 3,792,787, forward strand.
AAATTTGGCTGTTAAGGGTTCAAATTTCAACGATTTGACCTTTAAGAACTCTACCAAATTCCTCCGACAATTTTGGGTCTAGACACTTGAAATTTTAGATATAGGTTCCTTGAACCTGGATCTAACTTAATAAAGTGATTTGAGCCCGAAACTATAAATTTTAAGGGGTCATAATAGGGGTCAAAGTTTTAAAAAATTAACCATTTTTTTTGTTTTTTTTGCTTTTTTTGCACAGCATACACCTCCAAACACCCGAGTAACGCCGGGTACCCCTTCTAGTATATATATATATATATATATATATATATATATATATATATATACTAGATAATCTTCCAAGTGTTACACGGAAATCTTTACTGCCATTCCCCCCTCAACCACGCCTTTTTAAACTGTCTCATTTTACTATGAGGTCATATATGAAGTTATCATACATATCGTTATCCTATATGACGATTACATATATGACATCGTATATTACGTATACTGCACCATATAATGCATATACATATATATCTTCTATGACGTCATGTATGACGTATTACTGTGAACAAACAGACAGAAATGCTTTATTATAGACAGATGGACAGATAGATAGATAGATAGATAGATAGATAGAGAGAGAGAGAGAGAGAGAGAGAAAGAGAGAGAGAGAGAGAGACGCTGTTTAGGATACGACTCTTGAAAAGTGTCTTCACGTTAAAAGCTTTTGGACAGGCCGCCATCTTGCGTGATGAAATGGCTTCGCGATCTCTTGTTACTGATGTCTGACGTTCGTTAGACTACACGTACGATCTACACGCGTATCATTCATTATTAATAGGAGAAATGTCTACGGTACGTAAATCAGAGTAACACAATGAATTATAGCGATTTTGTATCAAGGGATTTAAATACAGATCCTTATGTGTTGTCTAGGAGGTGACGGTGACGGTAGCTAAGTGGTTAACGACGCGAACTGATGAACAACCAAATACTAAAATGTAATTTTGTTTTGCTTTTCATCATACTAGTCAGTTAACTGCGAGGTGGTTTCAATAAGTTTCCAGACTATTTTCGTATGGACACTTTTATTGAAAGTACACACATGAAATTGTAGCCCTCTTTCAAAGTAATCTCCTCCGGCTGCAATACCCTTGTTGTACCGTTCCAACAACTTCTGTAATGCTCTATGGATATCCTCTTGTGTGAGCGTGCAAATGATATTCGTCACAGCATCTTCCTTGAGCTAGGTTTTCCTTGAGCTTAGGGAATAACCAAAAGTCACAGGATACAAAGACTTGATTAGAAACTGTGTTGGTCAAATAGTCTGTGACATGGACTTTCTTTCTGGTCTTCTCTGAGCACTCTTGGGACAAGCTTAGTGCAAGTTTTCCGCATATTCAGTTCCTTGAGAATAATTGCGCGCCAGTTCCCACACTGACAGCAAACTATGCACTTATTTTCTCTATAGACACACAACTGTCCTTATCCATGAAATTCTTTATTTGGCCAATCAACACTAGTGTTCTGACTTTCTTACATTTACCACACCTCTTATCATCTCTCACAGACTCCCTACCTTCCTTGAATCTCTTATGCCACTCAAAAACTTATGCTCGAGTCCTGCAAGATGGTCCAAAGGCAGTCTGAAGCATTTCATACGTTTAAAACAGAATTTTATTGCATGTCGTTCTTCTTAATTGTCCTCATGTCTAGATTGCATTTTTGAAATTCACCACCTGTTACAATCTAGCTTTAGTAGGGTGTATTCTAATTCCTGCTGCAGCTGTTCATTTGAACCTGAAATCATAAAAATTGGTCAGTGATCTCATAAGACGTGTTGCAAAGTTGACATGTTTTTGTAGTAATTGCATTGTCTGTTTTCGTATTATAGGTGGTATTCTTATTTCATTTCGACCGATGTATACGCCGACCTTCGTCGCGTGTGTCTTGAAGAACTCGGGAATCTTTCTGAACTTTTCAACACTAGAACGCAAGATCTTTACGCTGCTGGCATAAGTACACTTGCATTGCGTTGGCAAAATTGGGTTCATTCTGATGGGGGCTTATTTCGATCAATAATTCTTTTTTTTTTGTGTTTGAACCGAGATATATTCAACTGAATTTAAAACGTTCATTTGAATTGAAAAGTTAAAACCCGCAAGAACTTTCTTGTCAACCTGATATTAAATATTCAAGTATTTACTTTTTTTTATTAGGTTGGGGCAAAAATAATTTAATTTTTTACAAAGTTGAACGTAAAAAACGACATTATTTTTGCACCAACCTAATAAAAAAAATTTCATTTTTTTTTACGAAGTTGAACGTAAAAAAACGATATTATTTTTGCACCAAACTAATAATTAAAAATAATAATTTCATTTTTTTTTTGACGAACATTATTTTTGCACCAACTTAATAATAGACTACCGATCGTATAGTTGTATCTATGTTAGGTGAAACACGAGTCCATGGATAAACTTTTATACACGTAAAATGTTTAAAAATGAAATAAATATTTAGACATATAATAAATGAATAAAAATAAAAATGCGCCTCCCCCCTAAAAAAAGGAGCGACACAAAAACACAAAAGAAAGTGCAGGTAACCTTTTTAAATAAAAAAAAAATAAAGCAACATTTAAAAACTGCTTATATCTTTAAGGAAGAGAACAATATATATATATATGTAAATATACAAACTACTAACTATAGTGGGGGTGATAAGTAGTTAAATGGATTAATCCAAATCTTATAAATACAAGAATGATAAATTAAAAAATTAAAAAATGTATCCATTTTAAATGTGGAAATTGATGAATCGCACAGGTAAGAAATTCATTTTTATACTATGAAAAGGTTAGTAATTACAATTAAGAATAGGAAATTGGGGAATAAAAATTTTTGTAACTTGTCTTCTTCCTAAGATTAAGGGTGGTGGTGTTTGATCAACACTGCTGGGGAGCCATGATGTAATACACTGTTTTGTTTTTAAATCCCCGAAACAGTGTTTCATGGTAAACAACTGATGATCCCTTAAAAAATATAAAAATTGGTATTATAGTAAATTTGAGAGTTGATGCAGTGATTGCAGGTGATTAAATGACTTACTGACTAGATGTTTTTTTTAATGAATGATAAAAAATAATTTTTTGTGTGGTTTCAAATGTTAAAAACTTCAAAGACTATATATATATATATATATATATATATATATAATATAAAGCTGAACGTCTGTTGTGTGTATGGTAACGAATAGGCTCCTATATGGTTGACTATTATAGAAAACTGATCACACATAATGATAGAAGATGTATCAAGACACAGGAATGGGTATGTTTGATCTGGCAGAATGGTGGTTCATTAAAATTCTGTGGTCTGCGTGCGTGCCTTGTCTACAAAGTATGGAAATAAAAAATTAAAAAAAAAAAGTTTACAAATGTTTTTGATATAGATGTACATAAGAATACTTTGATAAGTGTGTTTTAACTTAAATAGGGATGGTATAATAAAATTATGGGGTGTGCGTTCGCGCCTGGCCTCCATAGAATGGAAATAGGCTTTAATAAAGACTTTTCATATCTATCTGCGTAAGTATACTTTGATAATTATGTTTCGGTTTAAAGAAATATGGTATAATAAAATTATGGGGTGTTCGTTCGCGCCTGACCTCCAAAGAATAGAAATATGTCACAAAGTTTAACAAGGTTTTTTTAATATAGATCCACAGAATATTGTGATAAGTGTTTCAGTGTGAAATTCGAAGCTATCTCTTTACAATCCTTCCTTTTCATAACCTATCATACTTTCATAAATCAGAGTCCATTTTCTGTAGGCTGTTTTTGAACCCAGTCAACGACAGGTACTTTTGCTAGTATATATATATATATATATATATATATATATATATATATGCAATGCATAAATCATCGTATAACGATTAGATCACTGTCTGACTGACGTAAAGAACATTTAAAATTAAAATGTTTAAATTCAACGTTATTTCACGCGGTTAATGATAGCCGAATGGATACGGTCTTTGCTAATTGAGCCAGAGATGGCTCGTTTTGCCGAGTTCGAATCTGTCGACTGGTGTTAATCGTGACACCCTGCACTGAAGATTCCCGAAAGGATGAAACACTAGTGTCTGTAGGTATTTAATTATTATAGTAAAAAAAAATATGATATATATACATATATATATATATATATATATATATACATTTAAAAGAGTGTAGCCAACAATGGTAGGGTTTTCAGACTTTTGTCATTTGTTAATATTTTAAATAGTTTCATAATGCGTTTCAAGCCTTGTTCAGCTCTCTAAAAACTATTCACCAAAAAGACTCAAGAAGAGAGCTTTACAAGACTTTAAACGCGTTATAAATATATTTCAAAAAATTTAAAAAATGACAAAGTCTGAAAATCCTATAATTGTTGATGGCTACACTCTTTTAAATATAGACTTTGTCTCTCGTTAGAACCACACAACCATCACTTTATATATATATATATATATATATATATATATATATATATATATATATATATATATATATATATATATATATATATATATATATATAAAAGAGTTTAACCATCAACAATTGTAGGTTTTTCAGAGTTTTGTCATTTAAAAAAATATTTTTATAACGTGTTTCAAGCCTTGTTCCGCCCTCATAAATATATTTAACAAATACACGCAACATCTTCTCACCAACAAAATGGACTTAACTATAACCTATTGAACCAATGACGTAGCCTTCTGGGGACACAACGTCCCAGATTGGCATTTCTCTGAAAAACACAACCGGTGCTAGCAGCGATAAAATATTTAGCAAAAGAAATTCCACAAACTTTTAACTAAAAAAAAACTTTATATAAAAATATCCGAAGAAGACATTTGAAACGCGTTATAAAAATACTAAAAAAATATTAAAAAATAATCAAATTCTGAAAGCCTTACAACTTTTAATATACACTTTGTTTCTCTTATTGGAAACACACATTTATATATATACTAGCGAGGGGTACCCGGCGTTGCCCGGGTGTTTGGAGGTGTGTTTGGAAACTCCCGGGTTGGGGGGGGGGTAAAAATGTTTTGGTTGGTAAGTATGAGGATCGAACCCGAACTCTTGAGGCAAAGTTGTAAATTAAGAAGTAAAAAAAACAAACAAAAAAAACAAAAAAACGTGCGACGTTAACGATTACCCCACCGTGAGATGCTAACGGAAACACGTTTGAATTTATTTAATTACTTGGATTTGACAGGTGCACGTTTTAATGAGTTAATGAGGTCAAGTTTGACTAAGGGATTTTTATTTTTTCCCAAGATGTTATAGGAAAAAGACTAACCCACATGCGGCGAGCGACAAATGTTGAATATTTATCTTCCCGAAATCGAGCAAATTAAGTCGACAGGCGAGCTTCGTTGTTAACTGTGAGATATTACGATTTATATGTGATATAAAAAGTTTTAAAAAGTTGTGAACCGACCGACCGCTTCTCTGAAAAAAGGCTTTTGTAGACATACAGAAAAAGCGAACACACATACAAACATACATACATTTTCTCTTATATATATATATATATATATATATATATATATATATATATATATATATATATATATATATTTTAAGCCCCCTCTTTTGGTAGAGCACTGTCGTAAATAATATCACGCGCTACTTAATTGGCTGAAAAATACGAAGCTCTTGCCTGGTTATCAGCGGTTTGAACACTATAAAAGTGGTGGAGGAATGTTTGTTTAAAAAAGACATTTGGCGAGGTTATTTGCGGGCACCGACCTCGTAGGTCGATCGATGGAACTTCTAACTATCAAGTCGATGGTTCTAGGTTCAATCCTCGGTTTAGGAGAGGTGCTAGTCTAACGGCACTGATGAGTTGTGATACAACGAAACAGGACGGTATGTCGATGACTACTAATATGTATGTATGTTTCTTTTTAAGCCGAGGATGAAGGTTCTCAGTTTGTATTTCTCTCTTCTTACTATTAGGTCCCATTTGACTCGGGACAGACTTCTCTTTGGACTACTGCACTGCCCAGAAAAAAACCCCAAACAATTTGCATTATTTCAGCTGTTTTGAAAATTTTCCAATCGGATTATATGCATCGTTACGCTGGACTTATTTTGGAATACATTCTATCTAAAAAAAACTATTTTGCATTTTGGATCAACTCTAGAGGAGTTTCATTCAAACTGAAATATTATGCGCGGTTTGTTTTTATATTAGTTTTTTTTACATACCCAACATTTTTTTTATTTGTCAATTTATAACTACAATAAATTGCGGTTTCACTTAATGCCTTAACTAGCAAATTCTAGCATTGCTACAAATATAATTTGCTGATTTCTTTATGTCCTCTGATGAGAAGAATAATAAGAATAGCATTCTTTGAAACTCTGCAGAATAAGGACTTTGTAAATTGCTTTTTGAGGTATTCAGTCGAAAAATAAATTTTGATTGTAAAGTTCAACTTACAGTTTTAATTTTCTTTCTCTTATATATATATATATATATATATATATATATATATATATACATATATATATATATGTGCGTGTGTGTGTGTGTTTGTGTGTGTGTGTTTGTGTGTGTGTGTGAGAGAGAGAGAGAGAGAGTGTGTGTATATGATTGTGTGTGCGTTAGAGATTAGCCGACACAAATATGTCACAAATGTATATATAACGTATATTAATTTGGTACCGTATATATTTATTATACAAACATTATTGGTTACATATGTGTATACATCTTTCCGAATTGAAAGACCTACCTCATCAGACCAAAAAAAGGAGCGACAAGGTTCATTCATCTCGTATATAAAAGAGAAGGTTTGGTGCAAAGATTCGGCAAAGTTAGATTCTGCTGAAACATGTATGCAAATATGTAACTAAAAATGTACGTATACTTGCTCTATTGAGTGCTTTATTATATCATAAACACGCGGGTTTCAATGGATCTACATATAGGAAACCAAACTATACACCCATTATATGTATGTAGATTAGATATATAAAGCTTTCAATGCGTCTCAAAAGCTAAAGAGCTTTTTAAGTAGTTGAAGGTATTAAGAATGCCAATCGTGGAATAAATGATCAATTCTTAAGAAGTCTGACGATTACGCCATCATTAAAAACAACGTGAGGCGAATCAGTCTAAGCCGTGTCATTAATGATCGCTATTAAATGTTGTCTGCACGCTTTATATATATATATATGAAATAAAATGGAGTTTAATTGAGTCAGCTATAATCTCCCATTCCAGCAATATAATTAAGCAAAGAAAAGGTTTTTTCCACGTTGCTCCCTTTCTGTCGAAAATAATTATCAAAGAAAACAACTTAGACACCGGTTAAACGCGAAAAAAAAAAAAAAAAAAAAATTCGTAATTTCACTTAATTTTATTTTTATTTTACTGTATTTTATCATTATCTATTTTTAGACTCCATTTTATCACCTCCTATTCTTATTTTTAGATACCATCTTTTAAGTTACTGCGCTATTTTATCCCAATTCAATTATTTCTAATTAAAAAAAAAAAAAAAAAAAATTATTTCGTAATCTCGTGTCATTTTATTTATTTAATCTATCACCGCTATATTTCCAAACACAATTTTTAATCTCTACGATATTTTATCTTTTAGACGTAATCCACTACACTAGTTTACTCTAATTAGTTCTTCTCTCATAAAATGTATATACATGTATATATGACATCTAATTTACATAAGGAAAACACGCTGCTCTCCCCCATCATTATATATAGCCCCAATCCTCCGACTCTCTCGTCAATGACCATCCCTCTTGAAGAAGCCCGCATAGATCGGGCGAAACGTTGAGTATCCAGGTCCTTCCACCTCCATTTTATTTCATATCGTCGGATTTAATCCAGCTCAACAATCATATATATATATATATATATATATATATATATATATATATATATATATATATATATATATATATATATATATATATACTCGGGTTTTTTTATATTCCAAAGTAATGGACTAATGAATTCAACGAGGTTGTTAGATAGTGCTCAATAAAAAGAGCTGATAATACTTGTTTATTGTTATATAAACATACTCACATCCCGCTGCTACAAATAGCCACTTGTTTCAATCAAATATCATCAGATATCATCAGGCAGCGACTTGACTATTCAAAAGTTCAATGTATAACCTATTATTCATTGAACTTTTGAATAGTCAAGTCGCTGCCTGATGATATCTGTTGTTTGATTGAAACAAGTGGCTATTTGTAGCAGCGGGATGTGAGCATGTTTATATAACAATAAACAAGTATATATATATATATATATATATATATATATACAAGTGAAAGTGTCTGTGTGTGTGTGTTGTGTCTGTGTGTGTACATTTCCCTATGCAATAACTCTGTCAATTTAAGCCTACAGACTCGAAATTTGATATACAGGGTAGTGAGATTTGAGAAAATCGATGTGATAGGTTTTCGGGCAGAAAATTTGCGATTAAGGAGTCAAAGTTCAACGATTTGTACCTTTGAGAACTCTACCAAACTATTCCTACAATTGTGAGTGTAAACGCTTGAAATTTTAGATATAGATTCCTTGGACATGTCTCTAACTTAATAACTTGATTTGAGCCCTAAACAATAAATTTTCAGGGGTCATAATAGGAGTCAAAGTTTAAAAAATTGACCGTTTTTTTTTGCTCAGCATACACCTCAAAACACCCAGGCAACGCCGGGCAGCCATGCTAGTATATATATATATATATATATATATATATATATATATATATATATATATATATATATATATGAAGCTTGAAGACAATATTTAAGAGCGATCATATAATTTAAGATCATACATTCAGAGCGATCATACATTTAAGAGCGATTATATATATATATATATATATATATATAAGATCTACTTTGGCACATAGTAGAGTAGACATGGCACTGAAGACGGTCATTGCTATACATACATATATATATATGCGTACGCATACACACACATACACACATATATCCATAAACATACACATATATATACAATACAAGGAACCTATATCTAAATTTTCAAGTTTTTAGACCCAAAATTGACGGAGGAGTTTGGTAGAGTTCTTAAGGGTCAAATCATTGAACTTTGACCCCTTAACAGCCAAATTTCTTGCCGAAAACCGTTCGCAAAGATGTTCCCAAATCTCACTACCCTGTATATCAAATTTCGAGTCTGGAGACTTAAAATTGACAGAGTTATTGCGTAGGGAAAGACAGACACACAGACAGACAGACACTTTCACTTTTATAGCTATATAGATAGATATTGAGTAAAGCGATTGGTAATTTTGAATTTAAAAATCAGTTTCAGTGGCAAGAGTTGGAGGTTCAGAACGACTGGAAACAATGCCGAGATAAGCGGAAAGCACACACAGCGCCTAGAATTCCCAAATGGTCACCCACCTTGTACTAGCCAGGCTCAACGTTGCTTAACTTCGGCGATCTGATGGGGACCGGTGTGTCAACGTGATTATGCCGTATATGCAAATTGAACAATATGTATAATATGTGGCATAGTCTTAATCCTAGTATCTTCACAAAAACTCGTCCCAAATCGCTCGACACGCATTTACAGACGGCGGGTAGTTAGGTGAGCTCTCGACCAATCAATTGCTTCCACGTCACCTCATCGCAAGACGCGATTGGTCCCCGTCTAACCACACTGCATATTGATAATTCTCAGGCGTTTTGTTCCCAACGTATCATTGACACAAAGGGGGTCGTCAAGGGTGGCTTCCACATGTCAATCTGTGGTGTCACTCGGCTCTCCCACACAATATCCACCAGATGCCATTTTTTAAAAGACAAGACACGTATACTATTTCTCAAGCTGTTATCGTAATTTTAATCGACCATATTCTTTTGAACAAATAAATCAAAATTAGGGAAAAAGTTATAGCCCGTTGTTTCCCTATCAACGCCTAGTCTGACTTGCCAGAAGAAAACTTGTAATGCCACAATCATGTCTATGGGGGACTAGTTGGGAGTGCGTTGCAAGATGCTAGTTCACATCACAGGAAAGCAAGAAGCAGAGAGTGAGATGAAACGATTAAAGTTCAAGACTTTCAGGCATCCAAGGACC
>NC_136525.1:3807925-3845425 GCF_053919585.1 Euprymna scolopes
AGGTTCTCTTTATCGTGCTAGAAAGCTATTAACGCTCGAAAGTATCCTGTACCTCTATAAGACCACCATTCGCCCATGTGTGGGGTATTGTTATCATATTTGGGCTGGTGCATCTGCTACTACTCTCTCGCTCCTTGACAAGGTTCAAAAGAGAGTCGCTAACCTGATAGGTCATGAACTGTCATCTAAGCTTCAGATAAGAATTCGCGCATAAGCACGACGAATCCTAAAGTGGATGAAACGCCGAATATTCAGTGTAGCTTAATCGCCATATATATTTTTATAAATTACCATATATATGTGTATATATATATATATATATATATAAATTTGTATTCCTGTCTGTTTGTTTGTTTGTTCGCAATTTGATTTATATATACAAAAGGTCCATTAGTTTAATGCTTTTCATTCATTCATGCCTATATATAGTATGATTCGTGTAAAATAGACGATTGAGAGATGACGTCGTTTGCATGTTACATTAAGGAAAATCGATTTTATTAAATAGCGGTGTGTTAGTTATTGTTTATAGTGAGAGAATTGTTTTAAGCGTTCTATTTAAAATTATTATTTAAATTTGATTTCTATTGATAACATATTTAATTTAATTTATTTTTACCAAGATCGATTTTTTTTTTATAAAACAGTTTGAGTTACTTGAGTTTTGAGTTATTTCCCTTTCTTCTTTTTGTTTTGTTTTTTTTTTCGGCGGATAATCAAACTAAAAAATAATTCACACGAATTTCAAGCATTATTTTTGGAATCAGTTCAAATAAAATAATTTCCGTGATTTCGCAATTAACGTTTTGGTCCAGTGAACTTTTAATTTAAAATAAGCAAACAATCCAATTCAACTACGATTCTTTAAAATAAAAATAAAAAAACTTTCATTTACGTTTTTTTACCAGTTTTTTTTCTCCACATTTTTTTGACAGCGTTACAAATTTTTTTTTACTTTTAATAACACATAACTCATCATTTTTATAGCATAAAAACGTGTATTTCAGTTAACACAAACTCTATTTTGGTATTTTGGAAACTTAATTATTTACAGTTTGTGTTCGTTGCAACAGACCGTAATAACATATCTTTCTAGACTGAGGGAGCATAAAATAAATTCGCTTAAACTGAAATATAGTCATAAGAAGGTGCTCAATATGCGGAGAATAGCCTCTCTTTGTGTCCCTTCTGGCGAAATATCTGGTGGAGAGTTTGTCACGTACTTCTATTTTTCGGGGGTGGGGATGGGGGGGTTACATTTTCGTGATTTCATTCGTTCATTTATTTTTGAAATTTTTGTTGGTTAACGATGGAGTTAAAATAATAACGAAAAACTGCTCAATATTCTTAGTATAGCAGGTGTGACCAAACCGAACTTCATATCGACTCTGGCAATGCTGTCTATCTATGCTAGTGTATATATATATATATATATATATATATATATATATATATATATATATATATATATATATATATATATATATATATATATATAGTAATTTATAAAATATATATGGCGATTCAGCTACACTGAATATTCTGCGTTTCATCCAACTATAGGATTCGTCAGGCTTATGCGCGAATTCTGTCGTTGCTTCTTGTTTATATATATGTTGAGGATTTCTAGTTGGCCAATCAGCTTTCTAGTATCCACCGCGCCCCTTCCTATCAGCCAATGGGCATGCATTTTATCAAACAAAGGATCATTTTTAGAACTAGGTTAGTGGTTTTAGGTGGCCGTTCTCCTTTTTGTTTTTTCAGTGTAGCTTAATCGCCATATATATTTTATAAATTACTAACTAGCTCTACCTACGTATTGAGCACTTTTGAAGTAAATACTTAAAGTTTACGCATAAATCTATACTTTCGGATATTAAATTTATGTGAATAAATGAAGTAGTTATATATATATAAATATATATATATATTTATATATATATTTATATATATATTTATATATATATTTATATATATATACATGCCTATATATACACATATATATATACGCATACATATATATACACATATATATATACATACATATATATACATATATATATGTATATATATACATACATATATATATATTCATATATACATACATATACATATGCATACATGTATATACATACATATATATACATACATATATATACATACATATATACATACAGATATATATAGATATATATATATATATATATATATATATACAACAGCAGATGATAACTGTCAACTACATTACATTTATCATTGTTATTTTTTTTTCTTACGTGTTTTTCTTCTAAGATTTCTCTTTTTCGTGAGTTGATTTACGTATGGTTTCTTCTTATAACTGTCATCGCGTTCTTCGTGGTTCTGGTTTTGAGGACAATAACTTTGAAACAGATTTGTCAGTTCGAGCAACTATTTTGAAACGTATTTTCGTGTCAGTTTCTTACCTCCATTATCATAACTTACTTCCTACATATATTTTTGACTATTTGTCTTGACATTTGTATAGAAATACCCATTGATATATATATATATATATATATATATATATATATATATATATATATATATATATATATATATATATATGTATATATATATATATATATATATATACATATATATATATGTATATATATGCATATATAAAAGGTTCCTTGGCCTTCGGGACAAGATCAAAGTGTAGTATCTGATCTTCAGATGCTGCACTATTATTTCTTGTTCCCTTTCAGTGGAGGAGGAATCCTTCACGACTGAGACAATTTTTATTTTTGTACCTTTTCTCCACGTTAAAAAACGACCCTGGTGTCTAACTCGGTCCCGTGGGGAGCCATAGTAAATAGGTATATATATATATATATATATATATATATATATATATATATATATATATATATATATACTGATTGTGGTCAGGTCATGTCATATGCTACTGGTACCATGTAACCCAGTACTACCTGCCTCATGGTCGGGTCACCGGCGACTAAACTGGTTCCCCCACCAGACTTGTTTGGTGAGGAGGGCGGCTAGTCTCCCTGAAGGATTAAAAACAAGACCTTCCAAAGGGTGAATGAACTCTTTTTCTGGGTCAACGGCCAACTAGCACCGTGTATATTTGTGTGTGTGTATATGTGTATTGGGGTGGAGAGGGCTCCCGTAAGCCGTGGTGAAGGCAACTTTTCTAGGAGAAGCAAATCTCTGATTTAAAAAAACCATAAAGCGGAAGACCAGAATCCGCATTAAGCTGGTCTGCAGTTTAACTTGTTGCTGGCTATCTTGCTCTTGCTTGTTGCTGGATCTCAACATTTTGAACCGAGAGAGAGACTGAGTTGTCGTACAAAGCTAAGACTCTGTAACATCATCTTTGTATAGATACTCCCTCAGGCATTTGGGCTCATGGACTTTAAGTGTCTGAGGGAGTGGCACTCGTCTGACAAGACGTTGCAATCATCATATATATATACATACATGCATATATTTATGCACATTGATATATATATGCATATATATATACCCATTGATATATATATATACACATATATATATATATGTGTATATATATATATATGTGTGTGTGTTGTTGACTATTTGTCTTGACATTTATATCTATAGAAATACCCAATGTATATATATATATATATATATATATATATATATATATATATATATATATATGCATACACACACACACACACACACACACATATATATATGAACAAATGATTAATAAAACATGTTAAAAGATATCTTGAAAAAATGTTAAAAACATGTTTAATTTTAAAAAAGGAAGGACAAGATAAGTGGATAGTCCTTAATCCGCGGAGTTTCGAAGAAATACTCTCCTTCTCATCAGAGGGCAGGAATTAGCAAAATACGGGATCGGATTTTGCATGTAAAAGTATTTAATGAAACCACAAGTAAGTCACAGATCTTACTTGGTTAAAAAAAGGGTGAGGTAAGGGGAATAGGAGGTAAAAGAAAAAATGATAAAAAGATTTCACATGAATGGATAGTCCGGTGAAGGGTAAAAAATCCAAGAATGGTAAAATCCAAACAAAAATCCTCTGATGAGAAGGAGAGTATTTCTTCGAAACTCCGCGGATTAAGGACTATCCACTTATCTTGTGCTTCCTTTTTAAAATTAAATATGTTTTTAACTCTTTTTCAAGATGATTTTTAAAAGTTTTTATTAATCATTTGTTCATATTATAAGCTCTATTTCCTTTTCGGTTTTATTGAGCTTTTTCATCTGGATGAGATTACTTTACTTGTGAATATATAGTTAAAATATCGTAGAGATTAAAAACGATATTTTAACTTTTAGACGTAATCCACCACACTAGTTTACTCTAATTTATTTTTTCTCTCATAAAATGTATATATATGTATATATGATATCTAATTTACATAAGGAAACACGTTGCTCTCCCCCCTCATTATATATAGCCCCAATCCTCCAACTCTTTCGTCAATGACCATCCCTCTTGAAGAAGCCCGCATAAATCGGGCGAAACGTTGAGTATCCAGGTCCTTCCACCTCCATTTTATTTCATATATATATATATCTGTGTATGTGTGTCGGTGCGCTCGATGCTGCATAAATACATATATAAGAATATCTTGTTGCGATGAATGCTTTCTTTTAAAGATCATTGCGTATATACTTGTAATTTTTCTACACACCCAGACACACAGCCGCACTGATGAGCTCTGATACAGCGGAGCAGTACTGTATATGGATCACTAAAATGCTCCTAATCTTGAGTTGAGCATATTGGAAAGTGATACACGATATACCTTAAGCATATTAAGCGATGCTCTTTGTGTAAACAAATCGAGCTTAGGTATTCGGACGCTGTTAAAACATCGTTAACTCACTACCCGCACAGCAGCTGCCGATTAGCGTAATGGATCATATTTTGACTGTCGTCCGGGCGGTCGGCTTGAGGTAGTTGCCTGTCTAGCCGCACTGATGAGCTGTGATACAGCGAAACAGAACTGTATCTGGATGACTATCTATCTATCTATCTATCTATCTATCTATCTATATATATATATATATATATATATATATATATATATATATATATATATTTCCCTCGTCAGTTGCTAACATCTATTTTAAAATCACTGTGAGTTAAAAACGTTCGTTTAACGGCTTTCTCTGTTTACTTTGCGTTGTTTCGCCTTTTCAAGGTCGCTGATGAATTTGCGCTGATATTATTCAACATCTTACGGTTGATTCAACAGAATGAAACCACTGGTACACCTTTGAAACATGTATATATAGTTCTGAAATAAATATTGTATCCTCAGCTCTCACATCCACGATCGAGCACTTTATTGGATTTTTTCGTCGGCCCCTGACTCGCTATATATATATATATATATATATATATATATATATATATATATATATATATATATATATATATATATATATATATATGTACAGTACCGACAAAAAGAAAGTCCGCACTTGTTCCTATTTACAATGTCACCCCACGGGACAGAGTCAGACACCAGGGTCGTTTTTTAATGTGGAGAAAAGGAACAAAAATAAAAATTGTCTCAGTCGCGAAGGATTTCTCCACCACTGATAGAGAACAAGAAATTGAAGTGCAGCATCCGAAGAACAGATACTACACTTTGATCTTGACTCGAACGCACTTGTTATTTTTTTAAAAATTGCAAATTTTTTGCGAAATTTAATGTAACTGTTTAAGCAACCTATACCTCATTTGATTCTTTGATTCGCCTTTCATTCCTCTATAGTTTTACCTGTTCATATTTGACTTTTAATTGAAATATTCTAGTGTTCACGTCAATTTAAAAAAATAACTTCAAATTGAAGAGGCAAAAAGAAAGTCTGCAGCAACAAATTCGCTTAAAACCAGCTTAAATTATCGCCCCTAAATCAGTTTAAAATATCCACCGACAGGCAACAAAGCATCTCCAATCGTAATTGTTGTTGTTCCAGGTTATACAACGTAACATTTAGTCCATATAACACGACTTTTTCTTAGTGATCGTCAGGAGCTCATTAACCTCCACTTTTCTGGTTTATCCCATCGAGAAATCGACCGCAGATTGAAATGAAGAGAAAACGGCACGAAAGACTGCAAAGCACCAAAACACCGGCAGTGTTCGTGATGCCCCTAAATCTGGTCGTACTAGAGTTACTTCTAACAGGGAAGACAATGCTATAAAGATCCGCAGCCTAAGAGATAGATTTGAAACGGCTCCCCGAATGCAACAACAGTGCAATCTTGTTAAAAAGTGCTCTCTTTCTACTGTCAATAACAGATTAAAGGAATTTAATTTGTGAGGATATGTTGCAAGACGCAAGCCAATAATTTCTATAAAGAACATAAAGCGCCGTCTGGACTTCGTCAGATGCAATGAAGATCATGACTCTTCATATTGGTCAAAAGTGTTTTTTAGCGACGAAAATAAATTTAATAGGCTAGGCAGTGATGGTAGGCAGCACGTCCGTCGAAGGAAAGACGAAGAATTTAATCCTAGGTGCTCAGTTTCAACGTTGCAAGGTGGTGAAAGTTCAGTTTTAGTGTGGGGCATTATTAGTACCAATGGTTCAGGGCTTATAGTTCGCTTACAAGGTCGAATTAATTCGACCAAGTACATTAATATGTTGACTGAGCATTTTCTACCCTACTTTGGTCGGAATTTGGATGATAATCCCATCTTTATGCAGGATAATGCTCCCATTTACACAGCTGGTAATGTCAAGAGATTCGTGAATGAGCATGATATTCCGTGTTTGGATTGGCCTGCACAATCTCCAGACCTCATTCCTATCGAAAACGTATGGCATTACATCAATCAACAGCTATGCAATAATAAAATTTCAAATTTGGAAGAACTTTGGATAAAAATTAAAGAAAAGTGGGATGCCCTTTCCTCAGAGTATTTAGTCTAATTAAAGGAATTCCCCCAAAATTGCAGGCTGTCAAATTGCAGAAGGGATATGCTACTAAATATTAACCAGTTAATTGTGTTCCTGTTGTATTTGTGTTGCATTAATGTTCTAATGTTACATATAAATAACAATTTTCCATTGTGTGGACTTTTTTTTTTGCCTCGTCAATTTGAAGTTATTTTTTTAAATTGACGTGAACACTAGAATATTTTAATTAAAAGTCAAATATGAACAGGTAAAATTATAGAAGAATAAAAGGTCAATCAAATGAGGTATTAAATTATCAGGTTTTGGAAAAAATTACAAGTGCGGACTTTCTTTTTGCCGCCTGTATATATATATATATATATATATATATATATATATATATATATATATATATATATACGACGTGCCTTCAATAGTTTTCCAATAGTTTTTTTTGTGTGGGTACTTTTATTGATAGTGCACACATGAAACCCGAGTACCCTTCTGAAGTAATCTCCCCCGGCTGCAATGCACTTGCTGTATCTTTCCAAGCACTTCTATAAGGCCACACGGAAGTCCTCTTGTGTGAGTATGTCAGTGACCCTCGTCACAGCCCCTTTCATCTCCTCAATTTTCTCATAACAACAACCTCTTAGGTTTTCCTTGAGCTTAGGGATTAACAAAAGTCACAGGGAGCAAGGTCTGGAATATAGAGAATGCATATCTTAGTCAAAGAGTCTGTGAGAAGCAAGGAGCATCCTTAAGAAAAACTTTACGCAGATCTTCCGCATCTTCATTTCCTCACAAATAATTTTATGTACAATTCTTTCACTGACATTACACTGTCTACATCCTTATCACTCACACAGTTTTTACCATCACAGACTCCATGTTTTTTTTTTTAATCTAATTTTCATCCCAAACAACGCACAGGGGGCTACTATCGGGAACATATTCATCATAATTGTTACAACAGTTTTACAGGAAAATCACGAGAAGAAGACGTTACACGGTTGAGAAATAATTGAACAAAGCAATCATCCTTTTTTACTAGAAAAGTTGAAGAAAATGACCGAAACCCTAACCCACTGGCTACGAGGTGTCAAAACTAATTGCAAAAAAAAGATGGAACCTATTACTGATGGCGAATTCTTCAAAGAATTATTGTTAAACATAGCAGATGCTGTTTGTCCAGAAAAACAGGAAATTATTTTCTGCTATCAGCCTGTCGGCAAGAACAGTAACAAGGCGTATTGAAGAGCTGGAAGAAAACGTCAGAAGTGATTTGAAAGGCATTTCAAACAATCTGGAATATTGCTATCAATGAAACCACAAATATCTTTTTTAATTCAATTTTCACCCTAAACAAGGCACAGTGCCACTTTGAAATAGGCGGCTACTATCAAGAACATAAGTTGCAGGAGTATTATGAAGGGAGTTGAGCAGCAAGATGTTTGTTCACATTACATTTGAATTTCTGCATGTCAGTACAGTTGAGAAAACAGAATTCCGGAAGGGGGTTCCAAAGTCTAGCCGTTCTGGAGAAGAAACTATAAAGGGGGGTATAAGTGCTCAGAGCATTCACCATTAACTATAAAGGGGGGGTATAAGTTCCTCAGAGCATTCACCATTGAAGTACTTGTAGAACATCGATGAAACTACAGATATGAACAATACTTGTCAACTTGAGGTGTTTGTGAGGGGTGTAATATTTGATATTGTGGAAGAAATTGTGAAATAAAATGAATTACCGAAATGAATCCGGAGTAATCAAAGTTGGAGCACCAGCAATGGTTGGAGAGAAAAATAGCTTACTCACATTACTCCAAACCTTATAAGCATTGCTAAAATAATTATCAAACTTCATTGCATTATTCCTCAAGAAGTTTTGTGCGCAAAATCACTGAATTTTAAAGACACCATGGGAGTAGTCGTGAAAACAATGAATTTTATATTGTTAAAAGGATAAATCACCGCCAGTTTCAAGAATTGCTGATACAAATCGATATGGCGATTGCCGGGAGCTGGTGTTTTGTTGAAATAGGAAGTGGGAAATACAGAAATAAAGATTGCTGAACTCACACAAGAATTGGAGAAAATTATGTATATTAAATTGAAAATATTACAAAGAAAAGGTTCTTGCAAAACTAATTGTGTTTGCGGCTTTAGAAGTCCAATAAAAAGTTCTTTATCGTCCAAAAGTCTTGGACGGCTCCCTGAAAAAGTTCAATCAAAATTCGGCGGCAAATTTAGGAGAGATTTTCCATAGTTGTCTATAGGCCGACGATTGATTCAAAGAGAGGGCGAATCTGTTTTTCCAGAATTCTGCTTATATTAAATGTTTGTTGATTGGCCAAGGAGCTTCATCCTAGCCAATCAAAATAGGGCTTTCAGAAAGGAGAAGTGGTCGATATAATTAGTTTGAACAAAGGGAGGTAACTATTTTTTTTTTATATCGAAGCATAATATGGCGACCTTACATATTTTTTCAAATGTTCAATGGCTTACCTGTGCAAATACGCTAGAATGAACACATACATTGAGTGAGGAGGTTTCCATGTTTTTCGAAAGCAACGAACAAGATAATTCAAGATCCACAGCCGGTTGTCAAGTTAGCTTTTTTGAGTGGACATCACGACCTATATGAACACTCTGAATCTTGAGCTTCAAGGAAAGAAAAAGGTTGTATTTTGAGATGTTTGGTCAAATTACTGCTTTTGAGAGAAAGCTTCGACTGTGGGAATCACAGCTTCAAAAGTCTCCAAAATCACAAGAGAAATATAATACCAGACGTCTTTGTGAGTTATGTTAGGGATTTGAGAAACGAGTTTTCCTCTCGTTTTTTTTTTTTTACTTCTTATTTGGTACTCCTTACGAAACAGATGGGGAACAAGTGGAATTCATTGATTTACACTGCAACGAATCTTTGAAATCGAAATTTCATTTTGAATCCACTCCAATACGAGTCATTTTTGTGAGTTCTGTTAGGGATCTGAGAAACAAGTTTTCCTCCCGTTTAAAAAAACAATATTTTACATAGGAATCACCACTTATCAAGGCCCGAATGTCACTCGAGGATAAGGGTTAATGGGTATGCATTAGTCATTGTGATTATAGCATAGTAAACATAAGTAGTAGAATTTTGTAAATTGGGTTACTTGGGGGGGGGGCGGTTCACCAAGATTTTGTTTACATTGGACTTGAAGACAATCAGATTGTAGTCAACTGGAAAGCAGACAATCGGAAGAGAGTTCCACAGGCGTGCAGTTCAAAGAAAGAAGCTTTGTTCATGGAATCTACATTTAGGTTTAGGTACAGATAAAGAGTGTGGAAAATTATTGACAGTGGTTTCAGCTAGACGGGTGCTTTTCCTGAAAGCTTGGCGAGGGGGGGCATAGATTGAAGCTCAGACGAGCACTTGCCATGAAAATAATGATAAAGTAGAGACAGCTTCGCAACGTCTCTTCTGTGGGAAAGAGGTTGCAGGGAAGAGAGAAAAGGGCATCCCCCACTAAGCTACGAAGTCTATTTTGGACTCTGTCAAGACAGAATAAGCTGTTTCTAGCAGTTCCTGGCCAGATATGGCAACAATACTCCATCCCTGGCCGTACCTGGCTTTTATATAGGTAGAGAATTGCATCAGGAGTGAGATATCTACTGGAACGGTAAAAGGATCCCACCATTTTTCCATCGACCTTGGCAATGGACTTGATATACGTGTTCTATATCAGGTTAGTAGTAAAGGTCAAGCCCAGAAGCTTGTCAAAATAATGAAGCCTCCCCAAGACGACAGGTCCTGGATATGACCTTAAACTATATCCAGTGGTGAGACCCCAGCTTGCGGACTTTGGAGAGTGTGGAGCCACCTTTTAATTACCATTGCTCCCAGGTCCACTCTGACCCGGAGTGGTAGTACCTGTTAGTGTCCCAACTATGGATTAAATAGAAACCGTCTTGAAAACAACAAATATATTCTATTAAAAATTCTTTCTTCAAAATCTTTGGATTCGGCATTAAATAACCCGAAAAGGGTTGATATGCCGTAAAACAGAAACAACCAACCAACAAACCAACCAACCAACCAACCAACCAACCAAGACGAGAGCCATTTATTTTAGTACTCCGTACGAAAGTGGCGTTAATTGACTTACATTACAACGAATCTTTGAAATCGGAATTTCATGTTGAATCCACTGCTGAGTTCTTACAAGAAAAGTATACTGCCAAGCGGAAAATATTAAAAAAAAAAACCATCATGGCTAATGCGAAACTGATGATGTCATTCTTTGGAAGTACATACGCTTGTGAAGAACTGTTATTCAAAATGAAAAATATTGAAAGTCATTTGAGAACAAGATTGCGTAACGACCACCTGCGTAATGTTTTGCTCCCGTCATCGACAAATATTTATGATGTAGAGGGGTAATCACACAATCAGCAGAAATAAGTCCATCCTGGGCCCAACTCTGTTCCTGATCTATATTAATGATCTTCCAAATCACATCCTTACATTATTCGTAGACATCTATGCTGATGACACTACAATCTATGGTAGCATATCTAAGACCGTAAACGACCAAGTTCCTTCTGATTCCCTCTCCTCTGATCTTGAGGGCGTGGTACAATGGGGAAAGAGGTGGCTTGTTACTTTTAATGCATCTAAAACCAAGCTTTTATCTTTACATCATCAACACTCTGATCACCATCTGGCATCAATTGAAATGAATGGCTCTCGTCTTGAGGAGGCCTCATGTTTTGACAAGCTTCTGGCTTAACCTTTACTCCTGATCTTAAATGGAACACATACATTAAATCCGTTGCCAAGGCCGCTGGGAAAATGGTGGGATCCTTCTATCGATCCAGTAGATATCTCACTGCTGATGCAATTCTCTATCTATATAAGAGCAAGGTACGTCAAAGGATGGAGTACTGCTGCCACATCTTGGCAGGAGGTGCCTGTCTTGATAGAGTTCAAAATTGACTTCGCAGCCTTGTGGGGGATTTCCTTTTCTCTTCCCTGGAACCTCTTTCTCACAGAAGAGATGTTGCGAGTTTGTCTCTGCTTTATCGTTATTTTCATGGCGGGTGCTCGGCTGAGCTCCATTCTATGGCCCCCCCCTTCGCAAAACTTCCACAAGAAATACTCGTCTAGCAGAAAACACTATCACTAATTTTCCCCACTCTTTATCTGTGCCTAAACCTAAACGTAGATTCCACGAGCAAAATTTCTTTCTTAGAACTGCACGCCTGTGGAACTGTCTTCCGTTTTCCTGCTTTCCAGCTTTCTATAATATGGTTGTCTTCAAGTCTAACGTAAACAAGTTTTTGATGAGCCGTTCCATATAAGTTAACAAATTTACTGAATCTCCATTACTAACGATTACTATATTGTCCAATTTCTACTGTACACTCTTTAACCTTTATCCTCGAGTGGTACCTTGGCCTTGATAAGTGGTGATTCCTATGTAAAAAAAAAGTTTTTCATTAAACCATTTGCTGTTTATAAGTGCATTCCGTTTGTTGCAAGGGATTTGCTTTTTGTTGTTGATTGTTATAGTGTTTTTTTGTCCATGAAAGGAAATAAGGATCCCCCTCCCCAAATGTTTGTATTTTATTATGGTATTGTATAAACACAACCATATGATTTTGAATCCTTGCTTTCTTTAAACACCCAGCAAATTTATTTACATATTTAATAACAAAGTTCTCCGCCATGATACTGCAGCCATAACTGTTTGGCCTTTATCCATGACTTCATTTTTTTTACATAAAGGTCACCACTTATCAAGGCCCGGAAGCCACTCGGGGATAAGGGTTATTGCGTGTACAGTAATCAATGGGATAGTATCGTAGTAATCGTTAGTAATGGAGATTTGATAAAGTGTCTTACTTAAGGGGGCGGTTCATCAAGAATTTGTTTATGTTGGACTTGAAGACACCCAAGTTGTTAGTCAGGTGAGAAACAGGGAAACGGAAGAGATTTCCATAGGCGTGCACTTCTAAGAAAGCAGCTTTGTTCATGGAATCTACGTTTTGATTTAGGCACAGATAAAGAGTGGGGAAAATTACTGATGGTGGTTTCAGCTATACGGGTATTTTTCGTGAAAAATTGGTGAGGAGGGACCAGAGATTGGATCTCGGACGAGCACTTGTCATGAAAATAACGATAAAACAAAAACAGGCTCGCAATGTCTCTTCTGTGGGAAAGAGGTTGCTTGGCCCTCACCTACCAAAAGGTTGCCAATCCCTGTTCTAAAGTGTCATTGCGTTCAGATTGCATTTTTGAAAATCAGGCTTTAGTAGGGTGTATTCCTGTTGCTAATGAATTTGTTCATGTGTACCTAAAATCTATAAAAATTGGTCAGTCATCTCACAAAGAGGTATAAAAATAATATGCATAATTTTTAAGAGTCTACGACAATTTTAAATGCCTGTACAAAGAAATAAAAACGTCTAGAAACTTACTGGAGACACTTCATATCCCATCCACAAGGCTTCCCAATTTAGATGGTTGGCAGTTAAAGAGAAATAACGTTGCCCTTTCCAATTGTGTGACATACATGTATGATCATTTCGGAAACATTATTTTATTCGATATTTACAAATAAAAATAAAAGCATCGAGAAATAATTAAAATATAAAATGTGGGTTGGGTTGGGGAGAAAAAGACACCAAAATTTTTTTAACAAGCTTATCGAAGTTGATTTAGTTGTTGAATCGTTGTGAAATAGTGTTTCAATGTACCAAAAAAAAATATGTTTTCATGTTAAAAAAAAAAAAAATAGTCTTTCCATGTTCCAAAAAAAAAAATAGTGTTTCCATGTTCCAAAAAAATAGTGTTTCCATGTCCCCCCCAAATAGTGTTTCCATGTTCCAAAAAAAAAAATAGTGTTTCCATGCTCCAAAAAAAATAGTGTTTCCATGTTCAAAAAAAAAAATAGTGTTTCCATGTTCCAAAAGAAAATAGTGTTTCCATGTTAAAAAAAAATAGTGTTTCCATGTTAAAAAAATAGTGTTTCCATGTTCCAAAAAAAATAGTATTTCCATGTTAAAAAAATAGTGTTTCCATGTTCCAAAAAAAATAGTGTTTCCATGTTCCAAAAAAAAATAGTGTTTCCATGTTCCAAAAAAAATAGTGTTTCCATGTTCCAAAAAAAAATAGTGTTCCCATGTTCCCCCAAAAAGTAGTGTTTCCATGTTCCAAAAAAAAAATAGTTTCCATGTTCCAAAAAAAAAAAAATAGTGTTTCCATGTTCCAAAAAAAATAGTTTTTCCATGTTCCAAAAAAAAAATAGTGTTTCCATGTTCCAGAAAAAAATAGTGTTTCCATGTTCCAAAAAAATTAGTGTTTCCATGTTCAAAAAAATAGTGTTTCCATGTTCCCCCCAAAATAGTGTTTCCATGTTTCCCCCCCAAAATAGTATTCCCATGTTCCAAAAAAATATATAGTTTCCATGTTCTAAAAAAAATAGTGTTTCCATGTTCAAAAAAAAATAGTGTTTCCATGTTCAAAAAAAAAATAGTGTTTCCATGTTCCAAAAAAATAGTGTTTCCATGTTCCAGAAAAAAATAGTGTTTCCATGTTCCAAAAAAAATAGTTTCCATGTTCCAAAAAAATAGTGTTTCCATGTTCCAAAAAAAATAGTGTTTCCATGTTAAAAAAAATAGTGTTTCCATGTTCCCCCCAAAATAGTGTTTCCATGTTCCCCCCAAAATAGTATTCCCATGTTCCAAAAAAATATATAGTTTCCATGTTCCAAAAAAAATAGTGTTTCCATGTTCCAAAAAAAAATAGTGTTTCCATGTTCAAAAAAAATAGTGTTTCCATGTTCCAAAAAAATAGTGTTTCCATCTTCCAAAAAAAAATAGTGTTTCCATGTTCCAAAAAAAAATAGTTTCCATGTTCCAAAAAAATAGTGTTTCCATGTTCCAAAAAAATAGTGTTTCCATGTTCAAAAAAAAATAGTGTCCATGTCCCCCAAAAAATAGTGTTTCAATGTTCCAAAAAAATAGTGTTTCCATTATCCAAAAAAAATAGTTTCCATGTTCCAAAAAAAATAGTGTTTCCATGTTCCAAAAAAAAAATATAGTGTTTCCATGTTCAAAAAAAAAAATAGTGTTTCCATGTTCCAAAAAATAGTGTTTCCATGTTCCAAAAAAATAGTGTTTCCATGTTCCAAAAAAATAGTGTTTCCATGTTCCAAAAAAAAATAGTGTTTCCATGTTCCAAAAAAAAAAATAGTGTTTCCATGTCCCCCCCCCAAATAGTGTTTCCATGTTCCAAAAAAAAAAAACGTAAGGTTGTCTCTCAGTTTCCAAACCATTCATTGATAAATTTTTTTCCAAAAAAATTTAAAGGTATCGTTAGTATCTGCAAGCATTGTTTTTAAAATTTAAAATGCTTCCCCCCTTTTATGCTGAGGAGGAGACGATATCCGGAAATATTTTAATTATTCTTCAATGTTTTTCTTTTTATTTGTAAATATCGAATAAATAAAAGAATATTTTCTCTGTAACGATCGTACATGAAAAAATTGGATTTTGTTATGTTTTCCTTTACGTAAACTTGATAATTTTACACTTACTAACCACTCACTTTTTTATATATAGTTCTAGGTTAATAACTCGGGCTATGACAACAGCATATTCTTTTCATTGTTTTGACTCTCGAGTATATATCCGACACGGGTAGACACAGTTAATCAACCGAGAACCACATCACTCTATATAAAAGCATATAAGATATGAACGGATACACATTCGAGAGTCGAAACAATGAAAAGAACATGCTGTTGTTCTAGCCCTAGTCATGATTTTCTGTGTCCCAAAACATTATGCATGGAGAAGCTTACGTTTGAAAACGAGAAATCTTTCTATAAGTCTTTTTGCTTTTACTCACGTTCACCCCTAACCCTAACCCTAACCCTAACCGCCACTTGGACGTAAGGGGCTACTATTTGGGACCATGCCTACGAAACTTCTGCATATCAGTACAGTCAGGTAAGTAGGTAGCAGGAAGGGAATTCCAAAGTCTAACTGCTCGAAGGAAGATACTATTTGATTAGAAAGCTTTCTGGCATTTACGGACCTTAACAGTGAAAGGGGTGAGATTTTGTTGCTAAGTGGGTTTGTCGGGGATATGTACGTCGAAGTTCATCAGAGCACATTCCATTAAAATACTTGTAAAGCAAGCACAGAGATGCAACATGTGGCGATGGGACAAGGGCTGGAGCTTAGTTGACAAAGCGGGACCTATTTGATTCGATACTTTTTTGGACCCTATCCTAGAGAGACTAATGGAAGATGCAAGAGCCCAGATGTGGCAACAACCCTCCAGATATGGGTGAATAGTAGTTTTCATAGAGGTACAGGATACTCTCAGATGTGAGTAATGTTCTAGCGCAATAGAGGAAACCAACATTTTTTTTGCAACAGAGAGATGACACTTTTAGGTCATGCATAAGTTAGGAATGCATAAGTTCAGTCATCATAACAATGACTACAATATGGTTGTGTTCAAGTCTAACGTAAATAAGTTCTTGATGAGCCGTTCCATATAAGTTATCAAATTTACCGAATTTTCATTACTAATGATTACTATATTGTCCAATTTCTACTGTACACTCTTTAACCCTTATCCTTGAGTGACCTCTTGGCCTTGATAATGTGGTGATGCCTATGTAAAAAAAAAAAACAACAAAGAAACAATGCAATTTGCGACCCCCTTTGATCAATACAATAGGGATTGTTGTATACTGGAGGGGGTATATATAATGCATCCCTGTGTCTAACTCGTACATCGCTTAGTATTATTACTTTTTTTCTAATGAATGTGTGTATGTTTGTATATACGTCTCACAGTCATCTATTTGACGTGTGTATATAAGTGTGTTCGTCTAATCTGGTTTATCTATTGATCGTTGAATTGATACGTGTATAATACTTATGACAACAGATATAGTTTAACAACGGACACGTAACATTTACAACAGAAACGGACAAATAACAGTTCTCTGTTTTTTTTTTATTTTCATTTTTTTATTACATTTTCACCCCAAACAAGGCAAATTGCTACTTTGGTGTAGGGGGCTACTATCAGGGGCAACAACTACTGGGTACTATGTAGGGATTTGGACAGAAAGATGTCGGTTCACGTTACACTTGAACTTCTGCACGTCAGTACTGTTGGGGAAGCAGGGACCTGGAATGGAATTCCAAAGTCTAGCGGTTCTGGGGAAGAAACTATTGGAGTAGAAAGATCTTTTACATCTAGGGATCTCTACAGTGTGGGGGTGGGATTTAGCAGCCTGTCGGGTTTGTCGAGGGTGCTCACGTCGTGGGGGCACAAGTGATTGCAGTTGGTCAGAGCATTCACTACTAAAATACTTGTAGAACAGGCAAAGGGATGCAACATTTCGTCGATGGGACAGAGGCTGAAGCTTAGATGCCAGTTCAGGGCCTATCAGGTTTGCGACTCTCTTTTGAACCTTGTCAAGGAGCGAGAGACTAGTAGCAGATGCACCAGCCCAAATGTGACAGCAATACTCCATACATGGGCGAATGGTGGCCTTATAGAGGTACAGGATATGCTTGCCAGTCGATTTTCAGATCGTCTAGCATGGCGTCTGTCCGCATAGGAAAGTCAGGTAGGGGGTGGTTGGAAGGGTCCAGTGTGGAGTTTGAGGCAAACCGACTGGTAAGTTTAAACATCGAGCCAATCGGAGAAACATACCTGGTCCGTAAAGCTGCAAAGAAAACTCATCCTAATGACAATAAATCTCGGGTCGTCTTTTCAGCAACTTTATTACATTTGTTTCCCCATTGGAAAGTTACAACGTCTACAATGTATACAGAGTGTATAAACATGTGTATATATGTGTGTTCATCTCGTTTAGTTTTTTCTATTGTTCGTTCAATGTTGATATATCCACAGATACAGTTTACGACAATCTTGATATATTAACAGATACAGTTTAAGCAACAGACACGTAACATTAAAAACAGAAAGGGAGAAATACGTTCACTGGGGTCTTAACATCGAGCCAATCGGAGAAACATACCAGGTGCGTAAAGCTGCAAAGAAGATTAATCCCAATGAATCAATAAATTTCGGGTTGTCTTTTCAGCAACTTTATTAACAGATGTTTCCCCATTGGAAAGTTACAACGCTGATGCTAAACTATCGCCATTTCTAATCTCCTCTACTGGGAGCCATTACGATCTGATGACCGTCTCTATCTCTTTATTGACTCTGACTGACTACCAACTAGAATAATATATTTTTTTCAAACTCTACCCTTAGTCCACGTAACTTTAAGTGACATCTACGTAAGACTTCGTCAGACTATAGAAGTCACACATATTTCTAAATTATTGCTTGTTTTCTAGCATTCTTTCCTATAAAAAACTTAACATAAATAATTTATTTGCATTGCTCGGCCATTATCTAACAGTTAAGTATTCCAGTAGCTTCTTTCCAAGAATAATAGGCTCGTGGAACTCTCTTCCTGCTGACCGTTTTCCTCCTACCTACAGCCTTAGTCTTTTCAAAACTAAGGCTAATAAGAATTTCATGTATTTTTTTTATAATCATCTTTCGTTATTGTTTAGCTCTTTACGTCAAGTGGCTTCATGCCTTGGCTGGAGCGATTTCCATTAAAAATAAAAATGATATGTGTCTTTTCCTGCCTAAAGTCCACGCCGTACATGTGTTCGTCTAATCTAGTTTTTCTATTGTTAGTTGAACTGATGCGTGTACAACACTTACGACAATTTTGATATATTAACAGATACAGTTTAACAACGGACATGAAACATTTACAACAGAAAGGGACAAATAACAGTTCTTTGAGGTTTTAACATCAAGCCAATCGGAGAAACATACCTGGTCCGCCTTTGTTCTTAATTTGACAGAAAGCTGCAAAGAAGATTCGTCCCAATGAATGAACAAATCTCAGGCTGTCTTTTCAGCAGCTTTATTTACGGATATTTCCCTGTTGGAAGCTGGTGCTAAAAGAACGCATTCTGATTCCCTCTACTGGGAGCTATCATCGTCTGTGGACCGTCTTTCTCCGTCTATCTACTCCGACTTCATCTGCTCTCTCTCTCTCTCTCACTCCCGATTCTTGACTTGAAAACTCATACTGTTTTTTAAGCTTTACCCTAAATCCACGTCACTTTAAGTGACCTCTACTTCATGCTACGTCAGATTCTAGAGGTAAAACTTATTTTTAAATTATTGTTTGTGTTTGTTGTGGTGGCAACCACTTATTTGCATATGCGAATAACATAACACTATAAATGGCAAGCTTAGGTTGGCCTTGGGGGTCTTACTCAAATGCCACCGGAAGTGACGCCGAAGAGCGTACATGTCCTCCCAGCAAGACTCTCTGACTCGACACCGTCATTTGTACATATCGTAAATATACCTTTTCCTTAATACACTTATTATTGCGTTATCTTGTTGTTTGCGTCTTCATTGTATTTCCTTACTAATTATTGTTCAACCTTGCAACCACAACAGTTGGCAACGAGATATGAAGCGTCAAATATAACAGTTTGACGAAGAACTATTTAAAAAAAAAGTACAACGCAAAGGTTGACCATTTTTTTTTAAGGAATGCAAAGTGTTGACGAGCAAACGGATTTTACGCTAAAGAGAAGTTTCAACTCAAGTGAAAAAAAAAAAACTCTAACGTGGCAAAAGCGACAATTTACGCCGTTTCTGGGAATCCGACTTGCAAACGAATGTAAAAGTGAATTTTTGTTTTGTCGCTACACGACAAATCTTACTAAAGGACCAACTTGCAAACGAAAAGCGAACTTGTTCTGTCGCAAAAACGACAGGTCAGACCCGTATTACGAAAAGCAAGGAAGTAACCTACGAAATAGTTCACCAGTGGATTCTAATTACTGTTCTCCGTAAACAAAACAACAACTAAAGGACTTTTTAATTAATGTTTTGGTTGACGTCGGTACTAAAAGGAAATACCACAGCTAAAACTAAAATTCAAGGAAAGGATTTTTTTCTTGAAGTTGTCACTGAATAACGGATAATACAGTAAAACGTCACGGAAAAAAAGGTAATCTCAATTTAAGAGGTATTTTAATTACTAAAATACTAGAGAAAAAAAACTCAAAGAACTAAATGTACTGCATACATTTATTCAATTGTGACTCGATTAAAAAAAAAAGAAACCCAAACTTTTATTTTGTGGAAAGAGTTACTTATTAGTAAGTGCCTAAAAACGGAAAGTCAATTCCATTTCGTGATTCCAGATAAACCTGTTTTATTTTTTGTTTTTGCAGCGTGACTCGCAAAAAGAATATATTATTGCAAGCAGCGATATTATTATGGAAAACAGGAGCTTACAGCAATTTGTTTTTTTGTTGTAACCCAAACCGGTGTATATTGTACATGGTACAATTTTTTTTTTAACTACACACTAAAAAAAAAAAAACAAAAACAAAAAAAAAACATGGAAGACTTATCAAAAATGTTCATGCAATTTTTACAAGCACAGGCTGAGCGGGATGAACGCAGACAAGCTACACAAAACGAGCTTTTGCAAACACAAATACAGGCACAGGCTGACCGCGAGGAAAAGAGAGAGGACAGATTATTAAAATGGCAGCAGGAACAAGAAGAAAAGCAGAAAATGGCACAATTAAAGCAGAAAAAACTGCAATTGGAACAGGAAGAAAGGCATAAGAAACTACAATTGGAATATGAAGAAAGACAAGATGAACGTTTTGCTAAAACACTGGAACTACTAAAGAGTAATCGAGAAAATGTCGATAGTGTTAATTTCTCCCATACAACTATTTTTAATAGCATGGACACATTTCATTATGTGCCTGAGGAAGAGAAGAATTTTGAAGCATACTACACAAGATACGAGGATGTTTTTCAACTGGACTGTAAAAATTGGCCAAATAGTCAGAAAGTGAGCCTCTTACTCAGAAAATTGGGTACATTAGAACACAGCAAATTCGTAGATTACATATTACCTAAAAAAACTGCGGAATTAGAGTTCATGGAAGCTGTAAAATTACTAAAAGAATTATTTAATCCAAATATATCTCTTTTTCATAAAAGATGGCTGTGCATGAATCTAAGAAAGATGGACAACCAAGATTATTTGACATACGCATCAGTTGTCAATCAAAACTGCGATAATTTTAAGCTTGCAGAACTAACGGTAGAAGATTTTAAATGTCTAATCTTCGCTCAAGGGTTAGTTTCCACGAAAAATGCAGAAATACGCAGACGAGTGTTGTCTAAGCTGGAATCTGAGCAAGATTTAACCCTCCAGAAACTAGCAGAGGACTGTGAAAGGGCCATTACACTAAAAAAGGATTCAAAAAATATAGAAGAATCCGGAGTGGCATATGTAAGAAAAGTTAGAAAACTATACGCACCAACCAAGAACTTTACAAAGAAAAGCAATGGAACGGGATATTCCAAAGATAATAACCATAAATATAGTACACAATATAACAAGCCTCTTCCTAGATATAACTGTAAGAGATGTGCAGAAAAGCATTGGGAATCAGATTGTCCTTATAAGAAGAAAAAATGCTACATTTGTAAGAAGGTGGGACACAAAAGCGATTGCTGCAGATATAAAGATTACACCAGAAAGAGAGTACAGCAAACAAAATAAAATACAAAATTAGACAAAGATCGGCGAAAATACGTAAAAGTGGAAATATTTAAAACATCAATAAAGTTACAACTCGACTCCGGCTCCGATGTTTCTATAATAAACCTGAATACGTGGAAAAAGTTGGGAAAACCGGCCATGATGAAAACTAGTAAAGCAGCCCGGACGGTAGCTGGTGGTGGTATAAAATTTGAAGGAGAAGTTGTCCTCCCGATAAAATTGAAAGGGATTTCGAAGAAATTAAAAATATTCGTACTAAAAAATAGTGAAAATCTGTTTGGAATAGATTTAATTGAGAAATTCGGACTATGGGATAAGCCAATCAATACATTCTGTAAAAAATTAGAATGTTCTTCTCCAACAACAGTAAATATAAAAGACGATTTAAAAGAATTATTTCCTGAGGCATTCACGACTAACTTAGGTCGCTGCAATAAATTCAAGGCCTCGTTTGAACTTAAAAGAAAACGCCAGCCCAATTTTTAGAAAAAAGCGAAATGTTCCGTTCGCTGGGTTGGAAAAGATTGATAAAGAATTAAATAGATTGGAACAGACGGGAATTCTATCAAAAATAGAACACAGCGAGTGGGCAGCCCCCACCGTATACGTAAAGAAAAAGAATGACGAAGTTAGAGTGTGCGCAGACTTTTCGACCGGGGTCAACTCCCTATTAAAAGATCACCATTACCCCCTACCAAGCCCAGAGGAAATATTCACGAAGTTGAATGGGGGTAATATCTTCTCCAAGATAGACTTGAGCGACGCGTATTTGCAAATACCGGTCGAGGAGAATTGCTCAAAAATACTATGCATCAATACGCATAAGGGATTATACAAATACAACCGATTGCCTTTTGGCATCAAAGTAGCGCCTGCCATCTTTCAGCAAGCGATGGACACCATGCTAAGTGGTATTGAGTGCGCATGTGCATACCTGGACGACATTGTTGTCAGGAGCAAATCCCTAGAAGAACATAAGGAACATTTGAAACAAGTATTTATTCGAATACAAGAATTCGGCTTTAAAGTAAAAGAAAGTAAATGTGACTTTTGTATGAGCGAGATTAAGTATCTTGGACACATAATAAACAAACATGGACGACGTCCAGACCCAGACAGATCTGCGGCAATAAAAAATATGCCAGCACCCGATAATGTAACAACCTTGCAGAGTTTCTTAGGACTCGCAAATTATTACCAATCTTTTATTGAAGGAATGCATAGCTTGCGAGCCCCCTTAAATAATCTGCTTAAAAAGGATACACCGTGGAACTGGACGCAAGAATGTCAAACCGCTTTTGACAAAATAAAGAGCGCACTAACATCCGAATTATCCTTAACGCACTTTGACACAAACTTAAAAATAGTCGTCGCTAGTGACGCTAGCTCCTACGGCTTAGGAGCATGCATTCAACATATTATGCCGGATGGGTCTAGAAAACCAATAG
This sequence comes from Euprymna scolopes, assembly GCF_053919585.1. NCBI lineage: Eukaryota > Metazoa > Mollusca > Cephalopoda > Sepiida > Sepiolidae > Euprymna > Euprymna scolopes. The sequence continues at coordinate 3,830,944 of NC_136525.1, forward strand.
CGCACGCTTCGAGAACGCTGATACCAGCCGAAAGGGCATATTCACAAATCGAAAAAGAAGCGTTGAGCATAATCTTTGCCGTGACTAAATTTCACCGATATTTATATGGTAGACAACTCATACTTGAAACCGACCATAAACCGTTAGTCACGATCTATGGATCAAAAAAAGGATTGCCGGTATACACCGCAAATAGATTGCTGCGCTGGGGTACAATACTACTTAATTACGATTTCCAGCTACAACATCTAGCATCAAAAAAGATTTGCCATGCGGATGGACTGTCAAGACTGATACCACAGAAACACAATCTGGAAGAATCAGTCATTGCAGCAATTCGGACAAATGTTGAAGTAAAAAATATGGTAGCAAACATCATTAAGGAACTACCCGTAACTTTTCGGACATAAAAAGGGAAGCCGAGAAAGACGAATATATAAGGGACACAAAAGAGAAAAGTATAACGGACACAAAGGTGCAGGAAGTTTTCTCCATATGTGACGATGTGTTACTGTACAGCGAGAGAGTGGTAATACCCAAAACATTGCAGAATAGGATGTTAAGAGATTTCCACACAGGACATCCGGGGATAAATCGAATGAAGTCGTTAATGAGAAGCTACGTGTACTGGCGTAACATGGACACTGACATAGCGACAACAATTGATAAATGTAAAAGATGCCAGTTAGCGGCAAAATCTCCACCTATAGTACACAAACCTTGGCCGAAAACCGACCAACCATGGTCGAGAATCCACATGGACTTCGCTGGTCCAGTAGGTGAAAACTATTATTTAATTGTAGTGGATAGTTTCACAAAATGGCCGGAGGTAATGCGTTGCAGGAATCCAACAACGAACAACTCAATAGGGTTCCTACACGAGTTCTTTGCAAGATTCGGTGTACCAGACACACTGGTCACTGACAACGGAACGCAGTTCACATCCGCAGAGTTTAAGGAATTTTGCGACACGTTCCGAGTGAAGCACATCACGACTCCGCCGTATCATCCAAGTCGAACGGCCTCGCGGAAAGGTTCGTGGACACGCTAAAACGAGCGTTAAAGAAATCCATTGGAACACCAACAGAAAAAGCTTTGCAACAATTCTTGCAAGTATATAGGATTACACCACATCCTAGTACACCATCAAACATATCACCAGCTGATCTAATGTTTGCCAGAAAGGTAAAATCAGCGTTTGACAAACTATTGCCAAGGCAGGAAATTATCCGAAACACTACACACACGAGAAGAAAGAAATATAACTCGGGAGATCGAGTATATTTTAAGTGCTACAGAAATAACACATCTTACTGGGAATGTGGAGTAGTGGATAAACGCATTGGTGATTGTACATACATGATTAAAGGTCCACAGAATATACATAAAAGGCACCTAAATCAGATAAAAAAACGTCATATCCAAGATGATGATGATACGACAACAGTCGAAGAGGAGGACACCATAGATATCATATACGAATCTTTTAATTTGGAACCGCCTCAAAATGCACCTGAACCCCGAAGATCAGGTAGGAAAAGAAAAGTGAATGAACCATTAATGGTAAACCCAAAAAGAAAACGATATTGAAATCTGTGTGACTTCAAATCTTGGGAGGGGGGTGTTGTGGTGGCAACCACTTATTTGCATATGCGAATAACATAACACTATAAATGGCAAGCCTAGGTTGGCCTTGGGGTGTCTTACTCAAATGCCACCGGAAGTGACGCCGAAGAGCGTACATGTCCTCCCACCAAGACTCTCTGACTCGACACCGTCATTTGTACATATTGTAAATATACCTTTTCCTTAATACACTTATTATTGCGTTATCTTGTTGTTTGCGTCTTCATTGTATTTCCTTACTAATTATTGTTCAACCTTGCAACCACAACAGTGTTCTAACATTCTTTTCTATTAAAACGTTTTAACATAAATAATTGTATCTGTATTGCCTGGCCGATATCTAACACATCGATCAAAACGTTGTAAAAATAATACTGAAGTGTACCAGAAAATATTTGCAGCAACAAAGGATGGATGACTAGCGATTTTATTAGCAGCAGGAGCAGCAGGAGCTGCGTTTGAACACGTATGTTAATTGGGAAGCGTGCGCGAGCTGGCGCAAAAAAGTAAAAGGAAAAGAAGACACCACATGGTCGAAGAAGAAAAAAAAAGTCGACGCCTCGGTATATATTATGGCGCCAGAACTAATATATAATATTCGTTCTGTGTAACATGTATATTATGTATGTGTATAACATGTATATTATGTATGTGTATAACATATATATAATGTAGTGTATAACATATATATTATGTATGTGTATAACATATATATTATGTATGTGTATAACATATATATTATGTATGTGTATAACATATATATAATGTAGTGTATAACATATATATTATGTACGTGTACAACATATATATTATGTATGTGTATAACATATATATTATGTATGTGTATAACATATATATTATGTATGTGTATAACATATATATTATGTATGTGTATAACATATATATAATGTACTGTATAACATATATATTATGTATGTGTATAACATATATATTATGTATGTGTATAACATATATATTATGTATGTGTATAACATATATATAATGTAGTGTATAACATATATATTATGTACGTGTACAACATATATATTATGTATGTGTATAACATATATATTATGTATGTGTATAACATATATATTATGTATGTGTATAACATATATATTATGTATGTGTATAACATATATATTATGTATGTGTATAACATATATATTATGTATGTGTATAACATATATATTATGTATGTGTGTAACATATATATTATGTATGTGTGTAACATATATATTATGTATGTGTATAACATATATATTATGTATGTGTGTAACATATATATTATGTATGTGTATAACATATATATTATGTATGTGTGTAACATATATATTATGTATGTGTGTAACATATATATTATGTATGTGTATAACATATATATTATGTATGTGTGTAACATGTATATTATGTACGTGTATAACATATATATTATGTATGTGTGTAACATATATATTATGTATGTGTATAACATATATATTATGTATGTGTGTAACATGTATATTATGTACGTGTGTAACATATATATTATGTATGTGTATAACATATATATTATGTATGTGTGTAACATATATATTATGTATGTGTGTAACATATATATTATGTATGTGTATAACATATATATTATGTATGTGTGTAACATATATATTATGTATGTGTATAACATATATATTATGTATGTGTGTAACATATATATTATGTATGTGTGTAACATATATATTATGTATGTGTATAACATATATATTATGTATGTGTGTAACATGTATATTATGTACGTGTATAACATATATATTATGTATGTGTATAACATATATATTATGTATGTGTGTAACATGTATATTATGTACGTGTATAACATATATATTATGTATGTGTGTAACATATATATTATGTATGTGTATAACATATATATTATGTATGTGTGTAACATGTATATTATGTACGTGTATAACATATATATTATGTATGTGTGTAACATATATATTATGTATGTGTGTAACATGTATATTATGTACGTGTATAACATATATATTATGTATGTGTGTAACATATATATTATGTATGTGTATAACATATATATTATGTATGTGTGTAACATGTATATTATGTACGTGTGTAACATATATATTATGTATGTGTATAACATATATATTATGTATGTGTGTAACATATATATTATGTATGTGTGTAACATATATATTATGTATGTGTGTAACATATATATTATGTATGTGTGTAACATATATATTATGTATGTGTGTAACATATATATTATGTATGTGTGTAACATATATATTATGTATGTGTATAACATATATATTATGTATGTGTGTAACATATATATTATGTATGTGTGTAACATATATATTATGTATGTGTATAACATATATATTATGTATGTGTATAACATATATATTATGTACCTGTATAACATATATATTATGTATGTGTATAACATATATATTATGTATGTGTGTAACATATATATTATGTATGTGTGTAACATATATATTATGTATGTGTGTAACATATATATTATGTATGTGTGTAACATATATATTATGTATGTGTTTAACATATATATTATGTATGTGTGTAACATATATATTATGTATGTGTGTAACATATATATTATGTATGTGTGTAACATATATATTATGTATGTGTGTAACATATATATTATGTATGTGTGTTACATATATATTATGTATGTGTATAACATATATATTATGTATGTGTGTAACATGTATATTATGTACGTGTATAACATATATATTATGTATGTGTATAACATATATATTATGTATGTGTGTAACATATATATTATGTATGTGTATAACATATATATTATGTATGTGTGTAACATATATATTATGTATGTGTGTAACATATATATTATGTATGTGTGTAACATATATATTATGTACGTGTATAACATATATATTATGTATGTGTGTAACATATATATTATGTATGTGTGTAACATGTATATTATGTACGTGTATAACATATATATTATGTATGTGTGTAACATATATATTATGTATGTGTGTAACATATATATTATGTATGTGTGTAACATATATATTATGTATGTGTGTAACATGTATATTATGTACGTGTATAACATATATATTATGTATGTATGTAACATATATATTATGTACGTGTATAACATATATATTATGTATGTGTGTAACATGTATATTATGTATGTGTGTAACATATATATTATGTATGTGTATAACATATATATTATGTATGTGTGTAACATATATATTATGTATGTGTGTAACATGTATATTATGTATGTGTATAACATATATATTATGTATGTGTGTAACATGTATATTATGTATGTGTATAACATATATATTATGTATGTGTGTAACATGTATATTATGTATGTGTGTAACATGTATATTATGTATGTGTATAACATATATATTATGTATGTGTGTAACATATATATTATGTATGTGTGTAACATATATATTATGTATGTGTGTAACATATATATTATGTATGTGTGTAACATATATATTATGTATGTGTGTAACATATATATTATGTATGTGTATAACATATATATTATGTATGTGTGTAACATGTATATTATGTATGTGTATAACATATATATTATGTATGTGTGTAACATATATATTATGTATGTGTGTAACATATATATTATGTACGTGTATAACATATATATTATGTATGTGTGTAACATATATATTATGTATATGTGTAACATGTATATTATGTACGTGTATAACATGTATATTATGTACGTGTATAACATATATATTATGTATGTGTGTAACATATATATTATGTACGTGTATAACATATATATTATGTATGTGTGTAACATGTATATTATGTATGTGTGTAACATGTATATTATGTATGTGTGTAACATATATATTATGTCTGTGTGTAACATGTATATTATGTATGTGTATAACATATATATTATGTACGTGTGTAACATATATATTATGTATGTGTGTAACATGTATATTATGTATGTGTATAACATATATATTATGTATGTGTGTAACATGTATATTATGTATGTGTGTAACATATATATTATGTATGTGTGTAACATATATATTATGTATGTGTATAACATATATATTATGTATGTGTGTAACATATATATTATGTATGTGTATAACATATATATTATGTATGTGTGTAACATGTATATTATGTATGTGTGTAACATATATATTATGTATGTGTATAACATATATATTATGTATGTGTGTAACATATATATTATGTATGTGTATAACATATATATTATGTATGTGTGTAACATATATATTATGTATGTGTGTAACATATATATTATGTATGTGTATAACATATATATTATGTATGTGTGTAACATGTATATTATGTATGTGTATAACATATATATTATGTATGTGTGTAACATGTATATTATGTACGTGTATAACATTTATATTATGTATGTGTGTAACATGTATATTATGTGTGTGTGTAACATATATATTATGTATGTGTATAACATATATATTATGTATGTGTGTAACATGTATATTATGTATGTGTATAACATATATATTATGTATGTGTGTAACATATATATTATGTATGTGTGTAACATATATATTATGTATGTGTGTAACATATATATTATGTATGTGTATAACATATATATTATGTATGTGTGTAACATGTATATTATGTATGTGTATAACATATATATTATGTATGTGTGTAACATATATATTATGTATGTGTGTAACATATATATTATGTATGTGTATAACATATATATTATGTATGTGTGTTACATGTATATTATGTATGTGTATAACATATATATTATGTATGTGTGTAACATGTATATTATGTATGTGTGTAACATGTATATTATGTATGTGTATAACATATATATTATGTACTTGTGTAACATATATATTATGTATGTGTGTAACATATATATTATGTATGTGTGTAACATATATATTATGTATGTGTGTAACATATATATTATGTATGTGTGTAACATATATATTATGTATGTGTATAACATATATATTATGTATGTGTGTAACATGTATATTATGTATGTGTATAACATGTATATTATGTATGTGTGTAACATATATATTATGTATGTGTGTAACATATATATTATGTATGTGTGTAACATATATATTATGTATGTGTATAACATATATATTATGTATGTGTGTAACATGTATATTATGTATGTGTGTAACATGTATATTATGTACGTGTATAACATATATATTATGTATGTGTGTAACATATATATTATGTATGTGTGTAACATATATATTATGTATGTGTATAACATATATATTATGTATGTGTATAACATATATATTATGTACGTGTATAACATATATATTATGTATGTGTATAACATATATATTATGTACGTGTATAACATATATATTATGTATGTGTGTAACATATATATTATGTATGTGTATAACATATATATTATGTATGTGTGTAACATATATATTATGTATGTGTGTAACATATATATTATGTATGTGTGTAACATGTATATTATGTACGTGTATAACATATATATTATGTATGTGTGTAACATATATATTATGTATGTGTGTAACATATATATTATGTATGTGTGTAACATGTATATTATGTATGTGTGTAACATGTATATTATGTACGTGTATAACATATATATTATGTACGTGTATAACATATATATTATGTACGTGTATAACATATATATTATGTATGTGTATAACATGTATATTATGTATGTGTATAACATATATATTATGTACGTGTATAACATATATATTATGTATGTGTATAACATATATATTATGTATGTGTATAACATATATATTATGTATGTGTGTAACATATATATTATGTATGTGTGTAACGTATGTATTATGTACTCGTGGATCGCCTAAAGGAGACAAATAACAACATCGGGCCTGATTTTGTTTGATAGATTCTCGGAAAAAGCTTCAATAAATATTCATCACAATAATTCAACAAATCTTAGGTTGTCTTTCCAGCAACTTTATTAACGATGTTCTCCATTGGCAAGCTGCAGCACTGGTCTGAGACTCAAGCGTTCTGATTTCCTCTACCGAGAGCCCTCACCTCTCTCGACTACGATTGCGTCTGCTCTCTCTCTTTCTCTCTCTCTCTCTCTCTCGCTCCCGATATCTGACAATCCAATTATATGTGTATTTTCAAAGCTCCACCCTATCCACGTGACTTCCAATGACCTATACGTAAGACTACGCCAGACATCAAAGGTGAAAAAGAACCTATATTTTCAAACCAATTAAGTATGCCCAAATTAGCCTACATTTGTATATATATAGTGTCCTGGTAAGTTAGCTTCAGTTTTGCTTACGTTTTTTTTATAATTATATTTTTTTTTGCTTGTTTTTCTCACCTGTGATCTTGCCAGGCCACTAATATGGCAATATTACGTTAACACTCCGGTTCTCGCCAGATCACTGTAGTTAAGCAACGATGGACCTGACCAGCACGAGATGGGTGACTATTTGGAAATACTAGCGTTGTATGTGCTCTCTGCTTATCTACGCATTGCTTCCAGTCGTCCAGTGAATACGAAATTAATTGGTCCCTGCTTGGCTTTGGTACTTATTTTAACTTATTGTTTGTTTCGTACATTCTTTAATTTTTAAAACATCTTAACACAAATAATTTTCTCTGTAAATATTTTTTTTTTGTTATGATAACATAACAACAAGCATCGATTAGCAATACCTTCGGCGTTGCCCTTCTAATATCTAACAGAATAAAAAAAATAGGAGGAATTACTTTTGGAACGCCTCTCGTACATAGAAAACATTATTAAGACTGCTGCAAAAAAAGTTAGACTCCCTTTACCGAGCTAGAAAAAAAATATTAGCCCTGCAAGTATGATCAATACCGTCGTTTAGTCTTGAAAGACAAAGGATACCCCTTGTAAGGGCAGTTGCGCGTGTAATTGTGAGGCAAGGGTTGTGCAATCACCAACCACACCTCTCCTGAATCGGCACTGTTTGAGTTCAGTGGTAAGGAGAAGTCCAGGACGACTAGAAACAATGCCGAGATAAGCGGGGAACACATGCAGCAACTTGAAGTCCCCTGGAAATGGTCACCCATTTAGAACTAACCAGGTTCAACGTTGCTTAACTTCGGTGATCCAACGTGATTATGGCGTACTTGTAAGTATGGTGTATGTCTATAAAGTCACAGTTCGCAAATGGATAGAGTAGCATTGCACTATCTTGGCTGGTGCACCATTCAGGCGGAATAAAAAAAATAGGAGGTCTTACTTTTGGAACAGCCCTCGTACCACGGTGATGTTTTATTTATTATTGACCTTTCAAGGTCAGAACATAAATCTAATAAAGATGTTTTAATCTGCAAGCACCCCCCCTCCACTAAAAATTGTCGTTCTTCTATCGAAATTGTTTCTATAGCAACCTCATCTTTTTTTTTCTCTTTTCCTTCTTCATCCCTAATCATTTTTGTGGGGGAAAAAATGGATATTGGGGATCAGGTTGGCGTCAGTCCGCCGTTTCGTATTATTTCATTTGTTGATACGATTAAAAAAAAACGGAAACCATTGAGAAAGCGAGAGGAATAATAAATCTTATCCCCAATTGCAACCAGATGGAATGACAGAGGAGAATTAGTCTCTTTCTGCTCAAATAATCCCGAGTAGAACGCGTCAGAATGGCGATTTATGATAAACCGACTGTCATTTGATCGAAGTAAAAGGGTAAATGATTTTTCGCCATTCCACAAATAATTGCCGCTTATTGCTCATTTGCGAACTCTATTGACGCAGTCGCCATTTTGTTTTTTATCATTTTTCTTTATGTTCATTTCAGGGAGCAAAGTTTAGACTATAGCGAGGGTGAGGAACTGTCTTGATGTCCATATTGGTGAAATAATCTATGAAGAGAGTGGAGCTACTCTTGGGACAAACTTCGTGTTAATCTTCCGCATCTTCAGTTCCTCTCGAGAAATTGCGTACAGTTCCCACACTGACATCAAACTGCGCACTTATTGTCTCTATAGACACACAACGGTTCTTATCCATGAAATTCTTTATTTGACCAATCAACTCTGGTTCTCTGACTTCCTGATTCCTCTCACACGTCTCACCATCCCTCACAGACTCCCTGCCAGTTATTTTCAATACGAAACCTGCATTTTATTCTTTCAAAAAGGACGGTTTGCCTCACACTAAACTTAGCAATATCTATAATATAAAACTGAATGTGTGTGTGTGCGTGTGTGTCTGGTCACGAATAGGCTCATATATGGTTGACTATTTAAAAAAAATGATTACCTATAATGATAGAAGATGTATCGAGACACAGGAATGGGTATGTTTGATCTGGCAGAACGGTGGTTCATTAAAATTGTGAGGTTTGCGTTCGCGTTTGGTCCACAAAGTATGGAAATAAAAAATTTTAAAATTAAAAAAATAGTTTACAAGTGTTTTTGATATAGATGTACATAAGAATACTTTGTTAAGTAGGTTTTAACTTAAATAGGGATGGTATAATAAAATTGTGGGGTCTGCGTTCGCGCCTGGCCTTCATAGAATGGAAATAGGGACAAACTTTAATAAAGACTTTTCATATCTATCTGCGTAAGTATACTTTGATAATTATGTTTCAGTTTGAAGAAATATGGTATAATAAAATTATGGGGTGTTCGTTCGCTCCTGACCTCCATAGAATGGAAATATGTCACAAAGTTTAACAAGTTTTTTTAATATAGATCCACAGAATATTGTGATAAGTGTTTCAGTGTGAACAGGTATGGTATAATAAATTATGAGGTTTATCTATTTTATTTTTACTTTCATCATATTTTGCTTTGGTTTTGATACACCCAAATTTAACTCAAATTTACAACTCTTCCTAACCTATCATACTTTCATAAATGAGAGTCCATTTTCTGTAGGCTGTTTTTGAACTCAGTCAACGACGGGTACTTTTGTTAGTTATATATAAATTCCAATATCAGTGTGATGCTGTCGATGTCTAGCGAACCAGCATTCATTTTGAAACAAGAATTAGACAACATGTTCTTTCAGGGTTTCGAAATAAAAATAAAAATAAGAATAAAATTCTCCTCAACCCCACCTACAATAATTTAGATTCCGACATTGGAATCATTTATTGGATAACTCAAAATGTGGACAGGCATATAAGGATGACCTTTTTGTTTTCAATTTTATTTTGAGGCCGATCGAGTAGTCATTTGAAAACTCTCTATTCCGTCTCCATTGCACGCCTCAAACTCTCTCTCTGCAGGCAGAAACGGTTTGTGAATGCCCTAGACCTTTTTGGCGAATTGTAGATATTTTAGATATGATTCCTAACCCCCTTTTTCTTTTTTTTTTTTTTCACGGGTATATTTATATGCGGATTAACATTCCCCATTTTTGATAGTTTTTTTAAAAAAATAATATTCATTATATATATATATATATATATATATATATATATATATATATATATATATATATATATAATTATTTTCCACAACCGAACCAACGTCGCAGCCCACAAGAGCCTAGAAAGTCAACAAATCAGAAGTCTAAGACTCGAGTTTCGTCCTAATTTGGGCTCGTCAGTTAGACACATCCGCGCCCAGGATTTGAAACACGAAATAAAATGGATTTACGAATATATATATATATATATATATATATATACGTAAATCCATTTTATATATTTTATTTATATATATATATATATATATATATATAGGTGGCTGCATAAGTTCCCGCTGTTTCATAAAACATGTTTCTAAAACATGTTTTAATATTTAGCAAGGTGTTATGTATCATTGGAAAGCTGAACAACTGACCAGAAGTTCAAGACTCGAGTTTCGCCCTCATTTGGGCTCGTCAGTTAGACACATCCGCGCCCAGGATTTGAAACACGAAATAAAATAGATTTACGTACACACACACACACACACACACACACACACACACACACACACACACACACACACACACACATATATATATATATATAAAATAAAATAAAAAAGGAACAAACCGTATTATGTGTTCACCAACGTTTCGTCTTTATTTCGAGACTTCCTCTGGGTGAAATAAAGACGAAACGTTGGTGAACACATAATACGGTTTGTTCCTTTTTTATTTTATTTTCTCTATTTTGTCGGAATACTATTTCCATTATTTTCATCATATATATATATATATATATATATATATATATATCATTCAACCACGGTAGTGGTTGAATATATGCTTAAGTCCGAAATTGAATGAATCGAGACACATTCAAACCCCCACCACTAATTCCGTTCGCAACCAAATTTCAAACAGGTTATATACTTGGATAGAACACCTCATTAGCTACATTTTGAAAACAAAAATTTCGAAAATTGGTTCAGTAGAAAAAAAGTTACAACAAAATATGTGGGTTCACAAACAGGAGAGTAAGTACATAAGTGACTAACGCTTTTTTTTATTTTGCATAACTTTTTTTGTATATAAATATTTTTTTCTGCGATTTTGCCAATATGACATGTTAGCGTAACGGTTAGAGTACCGGAGTTGGTGGAAAGACTTTAGGTTCAATCCCGTGCATCGTTTTTTTTTTTATAATTAAAAAACCGAACTTTTTTTTAATAACTAATTTTTTTTAACTCTCCTTATGATTTTATAGCAAAAAATGGTGAATTTATCGATTAAAAATATTAGTGAATTCTATGGTATACATATGCTTTGAATGAACTACAAATTTTTTCGTTATCACATTTGATGAAAAATGTAGTCCCATTTTAGCAATGCGTCTGACCAATGATGCTTTTGAACCCGCGACCAGCACTGCGATGTCATCAGCAGCAGCCTGGGCATAGATATTCCTATTTTTAAACTCCTTTAAAAGAGGATTCAGCATACAGTTCCATAGTAAAGGTGATAAAATCCCACTTTGGGGGTTTCATTTAACTACACCCCTTTTAACAGTTGCCCTCAGTAGTTCTACTTGAACTGTTCTGTGCCTCACCATATACTCAATCCATCGGATGAGTACTGGTGGCACATTGAGTTCTCGTAGCGACTTGAACATATTACTGAAGGATATGTTGTCAAAAGCTCCAACGATATCTAAAAAGACACCGAGTGCCATCTTCTTTTTTGTTAGTTTACGCTCTATACAGATCACGAATTCATGAACCGCAGTCTCGGTAGAGACCCTGGCTCAGAACTACTGTGATTGAATGATAAATATTGCATAAATGTGTGTTTGAGAGCTAATTTTTTTGGATAATCATTAATAAATATTATAAATTTATACATTAATACAATAGCAATGCCTGGAAAAATCATGGATTATATGGAAAAATGCGCGCATGAAAAGTAATATTCTTAAGATTTTATTAAACCTGGAAAAGTAAAGGACAAGAAATTCAACCTGGAAAAGTAAAGAACAAGATATTCTAGTAAAGTAAAAAATAAGAATTTTTTAGACTTAAAATATTGCAGCTAAAAATAAAATTTGATAAATATTTTATTTATTATTTGCATATGTTGTTGTTTATTGTTGAGTTAGAAAGAATTAAATGATCCTAATTATTATATAATAAAATTATTAATTTTTATGTAAATTATAAAATTATTAATTCCATCTACTAACTAACTAACTAATGAATTAATTTTATTCAAACAATTTTCACTACATAAATATATGCAAATAATAGGGGGGAAATAAGTTCAATCCAGCGAGTGACACCCTTTTCTAACTCAACAATAAACAACAACATATGCAAATAATAAATAAAATATTTATCAATATTCAAATTTTATTTTTAGCTGCAATATTTTAAGTCTAAAAAATTCTTATTTTTTACTTTACTAGAATATCTTGTTCTTTACTTTTCCAGGTTGAATTTCTTGTCCTTTACTTTTCCAGGTTTAATAAAATCTTAAGAATATTACTTTTCATGCGCGCATTTTTCCATGTAATATATATATATATATATATATGAACAAATGATTAATAAAACATGTTAAAAGACATCTTGAAAAAGAGTTAAAAACATATTTAATTTTAACAAAGGAAACACAAGATAAGTGGATAGTCCTTAATCCGCGGAGTTTCGAAGAAATATTCTCCTTCTCATCAGAGGGCAAGAATTAGCAAAATGCAGGATCGGATTATATATATATATATATACGTAAATTCATTTTATTTTATCCTCTCCCTTTCCCTCTTCCCTGTATATATATATTTTATTATGATTCTAAACAAGTCGTTCTCATTTTCATCATAAATATTTATTTCTTCCCCATATTTTATTATTTTTTAAAAAGATAAAAAACTGTTATCGTTTGCCCCTGATAAGGATAGGGTCCAAAAGAATTTTATAAATTCTGTATCACAAATAAACTCTTTTAATATATATATATATATATATATATATATATATATATATATATCATCATGACGGGCTCCTTGCCCGAACTAATGTGACTCTTCCTCTCCAGAGTTTCCTGTCTTCCATCAATTGCTTCAGATCTTCAGATTCACAGTATGCGTCGTGTGCTATTTGTTGGATGTACGTGGATCTAGGTCGTCCTTTGCTTGCACGTCCGTGTCGTGGAGTCCGTAGCAATACATCACTCACCAATTAATGCTTGCTCATCAGACAATGACCGCAAATCCTAGGCGTCTTTCTCTGATGGTATTAGATATGGCAGGTAGGTTGCCATAAAGTTGCTGCTTCGTGGGATGATTTTACCAAGATATATTTAATATTGTTCTTAGCATAC
>NC_136525.1:3850425-3900425 GCF_053919585.1 Euprymna scolopes
ACGTGAACTCGCGAGGTATATATATATTTCACACTTCCGGTTATAAAATAGACGAATATTGGCTGAAGAGAGCTTGATAAGGATACCTTAAACGGTCCTTATTATCGGGCTTGAAACCGACGGTACCAATGATTTGTCTCATCCAACAACTTTCTGTACACAATATATATATATATATATATATATATATATATATATATATATATATATACTGGACTACTGCATTGTCCGAAAAAAACAATTTCGGTTATTTCCGCTGCTTTGATAACTTTCCAACCGGACTATTAGCATTACACTGGATCTAATTTTGGACTTCATTCTTTCTAAAGAATTATTTTCGCTTTTCTGAGAGAATCTTCATGCAAGCTGAAAATATTTTGCGCAGTTTGTTTTTTGTTTTTGTTTTTTGCTGTTGTTTACGCTCTTATATTTCGGATTTTCTTTTTAATTGAGCACTCTGCTGGATTTCTTTTTCCAAAAATCTAATCATATATATACGTTTCATCATATAAAAAGGACTGTGTACGTGTGTGTGGGTGTCTATGTGAGTTCGTTCATTATGGACTCCTAAACGGCTGAACCATTTTTTATTTGTTTAATGTGCTTTGCTGTGTTTGTAAATAGGTTTTGTATCGCCATAATCGAAAAAAAAAATCCGATTTCGATTAAAATTAACGCCGTATACAGCTTAACATCACAAGTGCAGTTGAGAAGTTTTATTACCGCACAAGCAGCAAGGCTGGGCATATAAAACAACAGTAGCTTCTTTGATATGACAGGGACACTTCCGAAATGAATGAGCACCAAGGGTCACGAGTCTTGACCTTTTCATTTTAAGCTTAAATTTAAGCGATTATCACCGCACAAGCAGAAGGGCCAGGCATTTGAAATCAACAGCAGGGTCTTTGATAGGGCACAGGCGCATTTGATTCTGTTGTTGTTGTTGTTGTTGTTGTTGTAACGTATCATGGTAAGATTTTTTCGTCATAAAAGATATTAAAATTTTATACTCTAAAAAAGCATCCCCTGTCATGGATGTGTGTCAGAAGCAAGGATGTATAATTGAATTCCTGTACAGAGAAAAAATTGAACCGATTAACATTCACCGACGTTTGCTGAATGTTTACAAAGCCGATGTAGTTGGTGTCAGCACAGTAAGAAGATGAGTTTGTTGATTTCAAAGTAGCGACAGAGATGTGAGTCACAAAGGTACCATGGACGCCCATACATAGCTGCAACCCCATCGCCAGTAAAAGTGTATTGAGAATGGTGGGGACTATGTAGAAAAATAAATTCTGCAGCAACTCAAGGGTCTATCCTGGTCCCAACTATCTTTCTTATCTACATCAATGATCTTCCAATTCACATCCTTACATTTATGCTGATGACACTACCATCTATAGTAACACACCAAAGACCGTAAGCGACCAAGTTCTCTGATTCTCTCTACTCTGATATTGAGCACGTGGTACAATGGGGAAAGAGGTGTCTGGTTACTTTTAATGCATCTAAAATCAATCTTTTATCTTTACATCATCAACGCTCTGATTCCCATCTGGCATTAATTAAAATGAATGGCTCACGTCTTGGGGAGGCCTCATGTTTTGACAAGCTTCTGTGCTTGCCCTTTACTCTTGATTTGAAATGGGACACATACATTAAATCCGTTGCCAAAACCACTGGAAAAATTATCGGATTCTTCTATCGATCCAGTAGATATCTCATTGCTGATGCAATTCTCTATCTATATGAGAGCCAGGTGCGTCCAAGGATGGAGTACCACATCTGGGCAGAAGCTGCTAGAAAGGACATCCTGCCTTGATAGAGTTCAAAATAGACTTCATAACCTTATAGGGGATGCCCTTTTCTCTTCTCTGCAACCTCTTTCTCACAGAAGAGATATTGCGAGTTTGTATCTGCTTTATCGTTATTTTCATGGCACGTGTTCGTATGAGCTCCAATCTATCGTCCCCCCTCACCAAACTTTCACGAGAAACACTCGTCTTGTGAAAACTCAAGTACGTAATAATAATAATAATAATAATAATAATAATAATATATATATATATATATATATATATATATATATATATATATATATATATAGAGAGAGAGAGAGAGAGAGAGAGAGAGAGAGAGAGAGAAAGAGAAATAAATAAAAAGGAACAATTATGTGTTCATCAACGTTTCGTCTTTATTTCGAGACTCATAATTACCAAATATCCAGTTTTTCTTTATGATTGCGGCTAATTAATTCTTTTAATTCTGGTCTCGAAATAAAGACGAAACGTCGATGAACACATAATACGGTTTGTTCCTTTTTATTTCTCTATTTTGTCGGAATACTATTTCTATATTTCTCATCATATATATATATATATATATATATATATATATATATATATATATATATATATATATATCGTCTGTATGCTGACGTCGCCTGTTGAACAGTTATGGATAGAGCTGTCTCCACACTTGCTTGCATAATGGATAAGTTAAACCCAAATCCTATCCTATTCAGTTCCTTTACCATCACAGTTTATTTGTAAATATTTTTGTTTCTTTGTTTTTATAGAAAAGAAATATTTTTTTAAAAATTCTGTTTAGTATTTTTAAATATATGTTGCATATTTAATACTGTTAGAATGAGCGAGCTTTGTAATGTAATTAAAAGAGCAAACTAGATAAGTTGAAAATAATATTTGGAAAAGGTTAGAATCGAACGCAGCAAGAAAAGTTTAAAAACGAATACCATATTTAAAATTCTAGGAATGCAGAACGATTGTCATTGTTCGTTGCAAATAACTGAATATCATTTATGTCAGAGATAGATATTTAATTTAGGAATACAGTCGATTGTTCATTCTTTTTAGAAATAACTTGATATTAAATATGTCAGTTAAAAGAATGGACAATACGAGCTTATAAATAATAATTAACAAAACAGGTTAAAAACGATACAATTAATTTAGGGATTTCTTTGTTATTAGAGGCGTGGTGATGCATATGCAAAGTCCACGTGTAATTTGAAACGTGAGGGAGTCACATTATTTCACCAGGCTTCTGATGTCATCAAGCAAGGAGATTCTCAATATATTGATAGATGGTTCGAAGTTAGAATCAGAGTTACAGTCGAGACAAACAGAGAGAGAGAGCCAAAAGAGTGTTGAGTCGGTCACACTGGGAGCTGACCTCCTCTTGGAGGCGAGAGGCGAGAGGGGGGGAAGATAGGTCAATGTAATTGTAGAGGCTTGAATCCCTTACCATCATCAATCATCCAGCTGGTATGAATAAAAAAATCATCAATAATGACTCCCTCCTTTTAAAAAAAACTGTTTCTTAAATGTCTCAGCTCTGTATTAATAATATGAAGTCCTTCAAGAATTGTTACAGTCGTTGTCGTGATGTAAAAGAACTATATAAATGTAACTATCATCCTTCGTTCTGAGTTCCCGTTATATGTTGTCTCAATATGTACCCGTTACGCAACAATACCCCTAGACCCAAACTTTAGCTCTCTTTTGTCTGCGTTAAGGAACAAACTCCAATCTATTGTCTACTAATAAACCCTATTTTCTGACCTTCTCTCAAACCAAAGAAATCTTAATTCTCAATAACTCGGTCTTTCGTAAATATTTTTGTTTCTTTATCTTTATGTATAATAAATACATTTTATTTTTCTTTAAACTATGAGTTTTATTTATTTTTTTTAAATATATGTTGTATATTTAATACCCCTAAACAGAAACACGCAACATTGATTAAACCCCTAATATCACTCTCTTTTGTCTGCATAAGGGAATGGACCCTATTTTTTTTACCTCATCTCTAACCAAAGAAATATTAATTCTCAATAACTCGGCCTTTCTTCTATAGAGGTGCTTCATGAAGGTTGCCAACATCCCTAATGAAAGTATTTCTGTGTAGAGCGCCGCACCCGATTCGAACTTGGCACAGCCAGGCTGTCAGTCCGTGCGATTGACCACTTACCTACTGTCAGCTAATCAATAATCAATAATCAATAATCAATAATCTTAGCTGGAAAATGTCGACGGATATAATTAAGATTCTAATTTTGATGCCATTTCGCTTTTCTAAAAAACAAAGACAAAAAAAAAATGCTATTTTATTATTTTTTTGTTTTGATTAATTTTTGTCGACTGTTATCCTCATCTTAATCAATGTTTCACCACGTTTCAGCCAACTCATCCTCTGACCTTCTTCAGGTGGCTAATCGCGACCAGATAGGGATGCTGAGTCTCTTAACTGTATTCCCAGTAATTACTGCCTTCCATAGTTGCCGCCTCACAACGTTTCGGCCAGCTAATCCTCTTGTCTGCTTTGGGTAGGATTGAAACCGCTTACTGCAGACAATACTTACCTAGAACTGCATATACTCAACGCCTCTATCTGCTACGCCACGGGTCTAGTTGGTCCAAACGCGGTGAGACAACAACAACTATGGAAGGCAGTAATTACGTGAGATAGAGTGACAAAACTCAGCATCCCTATCCCGTTAACCACATGAAGAAGGCCAGAAGATGAGTTGGCCGAAACGTGGTTAAACAACAACTATAAAGATGAGGATAAGAGCCCGCAAAAAAAGCAACAAAAAAACAAACAAGCAAACAAGCAAAACAAAACAAAACAAAACAAAACAAAAATTAAATAAAATAAAATAAAAAAATAAAATAAAACGCTAATATGATGTAATTATCCGACGATAAAAAATAATTTGATTAATTATTTTTTTATTTTTGTCGAGTGAATGCTATTGTTCTCGCGAAATCTTCGTTAATTCTTTCAATTTGAAAATTTTCATTAATTTTTTTTTTTTTGTCAATTTTCATTTGCTGTGCATTTATTTCAAAGGAAAATCGTTGTATACACAAAATTTTGTGTTTTATTCTAATAAAATAAAGAATGATGAAAATACTGACATATTCTTGCATTTCGCCCCCCCCAAAAAAAACAAGAAAAATAAAACGCGACTCGCCGATATATGAAAATATACCAATATTTATCTATTCTTGTGAACATGGTGTAGCATTTCAGCCCGGCGTTGCCCGGGTGTTTGGAAGTGTATGTTGAGCCAAAAAAAAAAAATGGTATTAGGAAGGCAGGCTCGAACCCGTACTGTGATGGAAGAAAAAAGAATGGGGGAAAAACGTGACGTCTTTGCTGTTACGACCACCGCCAAACCAGAAATGACGTAGGCTAAAATTAAGACAATCGAAAGGAGAGGACGACTTTCAAAAATATCGGCGAAAAAAGCGACCTCTCCCTGTAGAAAAGTGCCCAGTTGAAGGTGAAGAAATTAATGTCTATAGTCAATTTTTCGATATTTGTCGTGTGATAGTTCGAGCTTCAAAACGATACTGATCTTGTGAAAGTTTTAGGCAAACATGCAAAAATACATACATACATTTATATATTGGTAGCTCAAATTTTCGACCCAAACCGATTAAAAAGCTTGCCCTCTCTCTGAATACCCTTTATGTAAAATTTCAAATGTTTAGGCCAGACATTGTCTGAGTAATTTGGTAGACGCTGCAGAGGTCAAATTTTTTAACTTTGACCCCTATTATGACCTCTTAACATTTATTGTTTTGAGCTAAGATCAATTTATTAAGTTAGATCCATGTTCAAAACACCTATATCTAAAATTTCCAGTGTTTAGACCCAAAATTGTCGGAGGAGTTTGGTAGAGTTCTCAAAGGTCAAATCGTTGAATTTTGAGCCCTTAACAGCCAAATTTTTAGCCAAAAACCAATTACAAAGATTTTCCCAAATCTCAGTACCCTGTATATCAAATTTCGAGTCTGTAGACTGAAAATTGACAGAGATATTGTGTAGGGAAATGTACACAGACAGACAGACAGACAGACGAACACTTTCACTTTATATATATATATATATATATATATATATATATATAGCAATAGAAATATGCGAGCATGAAAAGTAATATGGTTAAGCTTAAACATGGAAAAGTAAAGGACTAGTTGTTAAAACTGGAAAAGAAAAGGACAAGATAGTCTATTAAAAATATAATAAATTTATAACTTTAAATATTGCAGCATTAAGAATTGATTATATGATGTTATAAATAGAATTTTAAAATTCATGCTCGCATTTTTCTATTGTAATCCATGATTTTTCCAGGCGCTCAGTAAATTCACGGCTAAAACCTAAATATAAAGATTTGCATCGGTTCGAATACTCTATATATGAAAATTCATTTTAGTCGACCAAAAACTGACGGATGAGTTGGTAAGCGACATTTTTTTAACATATATATACGCATACATAAATATACATAGAAAGAGGTTCGTGTTTGTTATAAACTTTTTACACAAATATTACGCAAGTATAAATCATGTAGAATATCTGCATGAATATAATTACACGTAATAGTTAACTAAAAATTATTATCTGAAAGAAATCCGAAAAAAACTAATAGGGAATTAATTAAAATGAATATTTAAAAGAATATGCAAATTAGCTAGATCTTTTGCTAGTGAATGCAATTCCACACACCATATATAACAAAGTTGTATTTTCTTTTTAAATAAATAGAAGAAAGTTTTTAATATGAATATCAATACATAAGAGGAAACTAATTCATAGGAGTATACACACTTTCTCACACACGCAAACACACATATATATGTGTGTGTATATATATATATATATAAGAGCAAATAGTTAATAAAACATGTTAAAAAACACTTTGAAAAAGAGTTAAAAACATATTTAATCTGAAAAGGAAACACTTAATAAGTGGATAGTCCTTAATCCGAGGAGTTTCGAAGAAATAATTTCCTTCTCATCAGAGGGTAGGATTTAGCAAAATTCGGGATCGGATTTTGCATACAAAAGTATTTAATGAAACTGCAAGTAAGTCAAAGATCTTACTTGATAACAAAAAGTGAAGCATAGGGAATATGGTGAAGAAAAAGGTGATTGTAATTTGTATTTTATATATATATATATATATATATATATATATATATATATATATACAAAGTGCCTGCAATAATTTTTGTACAGGCATTTAAAATTGTCGTAGACTCTTGAAAATTCAATATGTTATTGCTATACATCTTATGAGATAATTGACCAATTTTTATAATTTCCGATTCAAATGAACAGCTACAGCAGGAATTGGAATACACCCTACTAAAGCCACAGTTGGTGAATTTCAAAAACACAATCTGGACGTGAGAACTC
Organism: Euprymna scolopes; assembly: GCF_053919585.1. NCBI lineage: Eukaryota > Metazoa > Mollusca > Cephalopoda > Sepiida > Sepiolidae > Euprymna > Euprymna scolopes. The sequence goes on from NC_136525.1 coordinate 3,857,662, forward strand.
TTTAGAAGAAGGATATGCAATAAAATTATGAAAAAAAAAGTGGTGGAAAAAAAGTAAACATACAATAATAAATGTTACCAAATACAAGATAAGCTACCTTTCTACCCACATGGGTAAGTCTTTTGTGTGGTTTAACTTATTTTAACATGTTTATTTGAAACATAAGAGTCAAATCTCTTGAGTTAGAACAAAAAAATTGTGGTTTCGTTAAAGCCAATTGAACCTTGATAATCGCTCAAAAATCGAAAATACTTCAGACTGCTTTCGGACCATCATGAATCGAGCATTAGTTTTTGGGTGGCATAAGAGATTCAAGGAAGGAAGGGAGTCGATGAGGGTATGATGAGATATGTGTGGGGGGAGGAGGAAGTCAGAAAATCTGAGTTCATTGGCCAAATAAAGAATTTCATGGATAAGGACAGAAACAATAAATGCACAGTTTCATGTTAGTGTGGGAATTGTAAAAACAATTATTCGCGAAGAACTGAAGATTCGCATGAAGTTTGTCCCAAGAGAAGATTACTAACTATTTAGCTAAGATGGGCATGTAGAAGCTCTTCATCCTTCATATAGTTTGCCTGTTTCCCACCTGACTACAACTTGGACGTCTTCAAGTCCAACATAAACAAACCCCTGGCAAACCGCCCCCTTAAATAAGACACTCTATCAAAACCTCCAATACTAATGATTACTACAATACTATCTCATTGATTATTGTACACGCAATAACCCTTATCCCTGAGTGGCCTTCGGGCCTTGATAAGTGGTGACCCCCATGTAAAAAAAAAAAGTTAAAACTCCCTGAAACTTTTGGTTATTCTCTAAGTTCAAAGAACAACTTTGGAGTCGGTCATTATAAGACAATTCAAAGGATGAAAGAGGCTGTGACGAGAGTCATTGACACACTCAAACAAAATGACTTCAATGAAGCCTTCCAGAAGTTGTTGGAACGGCATAAAAAGTGCATTGCAGCCGAAGGAGATTACTTTGAAGCAGGAAACTACAGTTTACTGTGTTTACTACCAAGATAAGTGTCCATACAAAAACGTATTGAAACTTATTGAAGGTACCTCGTTTATATATATATATATATATATATATATATATATATATATATATATATATATATATATATACTAGCATTTAACCCCGGCGTTGCTCGGGCGTTTGGAGGTATATATTGACCTCTCATAACCTTTAAATATATATATATATATATATATATATATATATATATATATATATATATATATATATATATATAGTAAGTTATAAAGTATATATGGCAATTAAGCTACACAGAATATTCCGCGTTATATTTACGCTAGGATTCATCAGGCTTATGAATCCTAGGGTCGATGAAATGCGGAATATTCTGTGTAGCTTAATTACCATATATATTTTATAACTTACTACCTAGCTCTGCCTACGTATTGAGCACTGTTGTAAATACTTAAAGTTTACGCATAAATTATACTTTTTTTTATATTAATTTATGTGATTAAATGAAATATATATATATATATATACATATATATATAAATGAATAAAAAAATAAAAACCATATATACACATTCCAGCGGTTTCATTGTATTGGAACAGCTTTCTGTAACTGATAAAAAGCAGTACAAATCATCCGTGTCTAATGGAAGGAGGAAAAACAAAACCGAAGACATTCATGATTTACATTGTTTTTTTTTATCAGCCAAGGTTGTTCCAATACAACGAACAATGAAACCGCTGGTTCGTCTTTGGAATATGTGTGTATAGTTTTTAATAAACATGTTTATTTAAGCTCTCAGATTCACGATCGAGCACTTTTAAAAAATTTCTTTTCATCGCTTTCTGACACGCACACACACGCGCGCGCACACACACACTCACACACACACAAACACACACACACATATATATATATTTATATGTGTAGTGTGTGTGTACAGTATTACTTATTATAGCTAGAAAAGTATGTGTGTATTAGCCAGTTCGTACTCATATATGTAACCTGCATGTTGAATCTTAATTCCGCATTCTTTCGATAGAAAAAACAAAACAAAAAAAACTAAAAACTAAAATAAAAAAAACAGACATTTTAAATCACTGACGTCCATTCAACCATAGTGAAAAAAAAAAGGAAGAATGTATAAGAGACGCAAGAATATATTAAAACTCATTAAAACTTCACTCATAAAACTCCCGACACCCGGGTTGACAAGTCACCATAGATTAGGAAAACCACAGAATTCACAATCTATAAATATTGCACAAGTCTTCAGAAAAAAAAATGCAAAGATTTGATTAATGTCGCCAAAGGAATAAATGTTTTTGACAGTTTTTGAGGGGGAAAATAATTGAATTGATTTCACGAAATTTCCAATAAGCCTAGAAGTTTCATGTCTACTCTTGTAATTTATTAATTTATTTTTGGAAATTATTTCCAATGGATTGTCTGCAAGATATTGAACATCCAGAATAGCAGAAAGTCCTTGAAGCATATATTTGTGACAGGGTTCAAATCTTACGACCAGCAGTAATTATCATTTCCTAAACATTCTATAGAAATTTATTCTCTTTCTTTAATCGTGACAATTCTTCGTGGTCTGGTAATCGAATATTAGTCAGCGGAAGTAAAGGTGACTTTGTGATTGGGGTTCGATCAGTCTTCCCTTTTTAATAACTATATATATATATATATATATATATATATATATATATATATATATGTGTGTGTGTGTATATAATTTTAAAAAGAAATCCATCAGAGAGCGCAATTAAAAGGAAAATCCGAAATATAAAAGCGTATTTATATATTGTATTTTGTGTACAGAAAGTTGTTAGATGAGACAAGTCATTGGTACCGTCGGTTTCAAGCCCGATAATTAGGACCGTTTAAGGTATCCTTACCAATTTCTCTTCAGCCAATACTCATCTTAAACGGTCCTAATTATCGGGCTTGAAACCGACGGTACCAATTACTTGTCTCATTTCCATACCAAACTACTCTGTTAATTTTCAGTTTACTGACTCGAGATTTGGCATAAGGAGTATCGAGATTTGTGAAAATCTTTTTAATCGGTTTTCGGCCAGAAATGTAGTAGTCAAGGGATCAAGGCTCAACGATTTGACCTTTGAGAACTCTACCAAACTCCTCCCCCAATTCTGGGTCTAAACACTTGAAATTTTAGATGTATATTTCGAAAAGTGTATTCAGACATGCGGCAAGCTTTTTAGTGAGTTTTTGGCCGAAAACTTCGCTGTCAAGGGGTCAAAGTTCAACAGATTTGACCTTTGCGGTCCCTAGCAAACTATTCAGCTAATTTTGGGTCTAAACATTTGAAATTTTACATAAAGGGTATTCAGACATGCAGTAAACTTTTTAATCAATAGAGTTAATAGAGAATGAACATTCACATGCACATACGTACCACGCACATATCATCCATATACCACTCATATACACAGACCAAGTTTTAGTCGTAGACGACGAAACACGTGTCAGTGGATAATTATATTTTAAAAATAATGCATATGCCGCCCCCCATTTGGGGGTATCAAAATTGGTTAAAGGGAAAATTATTCACAACTAGCATTTAGGTAAAATGCACTTTTGTATATATAATTGAATTCATTCAAAAATTATCGCAAAACAAAAACAAATAACATATACATCATTGCTAGAAGGCAGGTGAAGCTTCCGACCGGTGTATCTCGGTGGGTCCGCAACTACAGCAATCGATTGGATTGAAAATGGGTGATATAATATAAGAGAGCGGAACATTTGTTGAGCTTCATTCAATCCCGGACAATGTCGGGTCTTCCTTCTAGTATATATATATATATATATATATATATATATATATATATAGATAGATAGATAGATAGATACATATATATATAGATAGATAGATACATATATATATCCATATATATATATATAGATAGATACATACATACATATATATATAGATAGATAGATACATACATATATATATATAGATAGATAGATAGATAGATAGATACATATATATATAGATAGATAGATACATATATATATATCCATATATATATATATAGATACATACATATATATAGATAGATAGATACATGCATGTATATATATATAGATAGATACATACATACATATATATATATATAGATAGATACATACATACATACATATATATATAGATAAATAGATACATACATACATATATATATATAGATAGATAGCTACATATATATATATATATATATATACAGATACATACATACATACATATATATATATAGATAGATACATACATATATATATATAGATAGATACATACATATATATATATATATATATATATATATATATATATATATATATGTAGATAGATAGATAGATAGGTGCCCGGAAAACTCGTCTCCGGAAAACTGGTACCCCGAAAACTCGTCCCTTTTCTTGATTAAAAAGTTTTCTGCATGTCTGAATATCCTATATAACAAATTTTAAGTCTGTAGATTAAGCATTTCTTGAGTACATAGGTTGAGAATTGTCCTCACGCACACGTTTTCACTTTATATAGATATACTAAAAGATGTTCTCGGTGTTGCCCGGTATTAAACGTATTAAACGTAACAAACGTATTAAACGTATTAAACGTAACAAATTAAACGTATTAAACGTAACAAATTTATTAAACGTATTAAACGTATTAAACGTAACAAATTAAACGTATTAAACGTATTAAACGTAACAAATTAAACGTATTAAACATATTAAACGTAACAAATTGAAAAAAAAAAGAACTGCGAATATTATGTTTTCTTCTAAATAGTTCTTGTAAGTAAGAAGAAATTACTCGAGCTGAGATCGAAACTGTAACCTAAAGACAGTGAAACAAGTAACCATTAGGCCAGCTTGACACGATCCTTATAAAACGTTTCCAACCGCACTTATTATTAGCATAATGTAAACGATTCGCGCATGCGCAGTCGTTAAACAGTAAGCTAACAGATGGAAAACCCGATGACGCCTACGTTCGAATTTTTAATCATGACCCCTTAGCAATTCTTTTTTTCCGGATAAAAAACTCATTAAAAGTTTTCACATGTCTGAATAAACTATATACCAAATTTCAAGTCTGCAGATCGAAAATTCGTTGAATACATAGGTGAAGAAGCGTCCTCATGCACACACATTTTCACTTTTATAGATATTCTAACATTTTAGCCAAGCATTGCCCGGGTGTTTGGAGGTGTATGTTGAGCAAAAAAAAAAAAAAAAAAAAAAAAGCGGTCAACTTTTTAAAAAGTTGACCCCTATTATGACCCCTTAATATTTATTGGTTGGGGCTCAAATCAAGTTACTACGTTAAATCCATGTCCAAGGAACCTATATCTAAAATTTCAAGTGCGTAGACCCAAAATTGTCGGAGGAGTTTGGTAGAGTTCTCAAAGGTCAAATCGTTGAACTTTTACCTCTTAACAGCCAAATTTCTGGCTGAAAACAAATCACAAAGATTTTCCCAAATCTCAGTACCCTATATATGAAATTTCGAGTCTGTAGACTAAAAAATGACAGAGTTATTGCGTTGGAAAATGTACACACACAGACAGGTTCATTTATATATATATATATACTAGCATTTCGGCCCGGCGTTGTCCGGGTGTTTGGATGTGTATGTTGAGCAAAAAAAAAAAAAAAAAAGTGGTAATAGGAAGGCAAGCTCGAACCCGTACCGCAAAGGAGGAAAAGAACGAGGGTAAAAACCTAACGTTTATGCTGTTACGACCACCGCCAAACCAGAAGCAAATCTAAAGGAGAAAAGAACTTTAAAAAACATCAGCGAAAAAAGTGACCCCCCCTGTAGAAAAGTTGAAGGGGAAGATATTAATGTTTTTAGCCAATTTTTCGATATTTGTCGTATGAAAGGTTGAACTTTAAAACGATACTGATATTGATAAAATCCGTCGACTCTAATGAAAGTTTCAGGAAGACATGCAAACAGACATGCATACATACATTTATATATTGGTAACAAAACATTTTCGACCCAAACTGATGAAAAAGTTTGCCCTATCTCTGAATACCCTTTATGTAAAATTTCAAATATTTAGACCAGACATTGTCTGAGTAATTTGGAAGAGACCGCAGAGGTCAATTTTTGTAAAATTTTGACCCCTATTATTACCCCTTAAAATTTATTGTTTTGGGGTCAAATCAAGTTATTAAGTTAGATCCATGTCCAAGGAACCTATATCTAAAATTTCAAGTGCGTAGACTCAAACGTGTCGGAGGATTTTGGTAGAGTTCTCAAAGGTCAAATCGTTGAACTTTGACTCCTTAATAGCCAAATTTCTGGCCAAAAACCAATCACGTCGATTTTCCCAAATCTCCTTAACCTGTATATGAAATTTCGAGTCTGTAGACTAAAAATTGACAGAGTTATTGCGTAGGGAAATGTACACAGACACACATACACAGACACACACAGACACACACACTTTCACTTATATATATATATATATATATATATATATATATATATATATATATATATATATATATATAGATATGTATATATATATATATATATATATATAGATATAGATAGATAGATAGATAGATAGATATATAGATAGAGATATCCAACTGATAATATTTAAGCAAAAAAAAAAAAAAAACACACAAAAAACCCCCAACAGATAAGGAAAAAGAGAAGGCAAACTTGAAGAATTATTGGACAATTCGTGAAATCAATTCAATTATTTTTCCTCAAAAGCTGTCAAAATCATTTATTTCTCAGGCGACATTAATCAAATCTTTTCATTTTTTTTTCTCTCAAAGAATTCTCTGAAGAAAACAAAATCTATAGAATTTAAATGCTGCCGTTGTCCTAACCCGCCATGACTTGTCCACCCGGGTGTCGAAAGTTTTACGAGTGAAGTTTTTAATGAGCTTTAATATATTCCGTGTTTTTTTTTTTTTTTTTTTTTTTTTAATATAATTTTTGTATATTTCGTCGCTGTGGTTGAAGGTGTGGAATCACTTTTAAGTTTCTGTTTAAATTTTTTTTCTGTCGACAGACTGCAGAATCTACCATGCACGAACTGGTGAATATATACATACTTTTTACCAATACACACACACACACACACACACACACACACACACACACACACACACACACACACACACACACACATATATATATATATACATACATATATATATATATATATATATATATATATATATATATGTACATACATATATATATGAGCAAACAGTTAATAAAACATATTAAAAAACACTTTGAAAAAGAGTTAAAAACATATTTAATATGAAAAGGAAACACTAGATAAATGGATAGTCCTTAATCCGCGGAGTTTCGAAGACATACTTTCCTTCTCATCAGAGGGTAGGAATTAGCAAAATGCGGGATCGGACTTTGCATGCAGAAGTATTCGATGAAACAACAAGTAAGTCAAAGATCTTACTTGAAAACAAAAAAAAAAGTGAAGCAGAGGGAATATGGTGAAGAAAAAGGTGATTACACATGTAATAGTCTGGTGGAAGATAAAAAATCCAGTGACGGTAAAATCCAAATGTAAAACTTCAAGAAAGTTAAAAGAATTTCCATTTGTACAAGTAAAATCCAAGGAAATTCCGTAATTGGAAGAAGATGGTCCATAATAATCCAAAGGCAGAAATCCATGGAATAATTCACAAAAATGTGTACAAGGAAAAAAGAAAAGATTCCAATAATATTAATAAAAGAAAAATAAGATATGCTTTTCACTCTACTTCCGAGACATAAATATAATATAATTATATATAATATATTTTTTATTTTACATATATATATATATATATATATATATATATATATATATATATATATATATATATATATATATATATATATATATATATATAAGCCTGAAGAGTCATAGAGTGGATGAAACGCGAAATATTCAGTGTAGCTTAATCGCCATATATATTTTATATATATATATATATATATATATATATATATATATATATATATATATATATATATATATAGATGTTGTTTTGTTTTGGTTTTAGCGATATGTTTTGAATGAATTCAATTATTTACGAAAGTGCATTTTTACCTAAATGCAAGTTGGGAATAATTTTCCCTTTTAACCAATTTGGTACCCCCACATGGGGAGCGGTATATATTATTTTTAAAATGTAATTATCCACTGACACGTGTTTCGTCGTCTACAACTCATCAGAGTGGCTGTATATATATATATATATATATATATATATATATATATATATATATATATATTAGTAATGGGACGATTCCAATATTGTTTTAATAGTAGGATTCTACCAGGAAATATACGAAAATATATCCAACATTACACAATACAATTACAAAAGACCATATAATTGTAAGTGTGTCCTAAATGTTTGTATGCGTGCACCCAGGTCAATACAAACATATTAAAGCACGCAGAAACACGCACATGCGCTCCCCGTATACACACGAACACACACGAACACACACACTTATGAAACAAAGTAACTACAGAAATGCATACACATACAGATACACATGCACACACTTACTTCGAGAGAAATGCTAAAAATAATAAACAATCACCGGCGCACTCCCAATCATAATTTCCACTGATTAAATTCACTTGAACAACTAAACGGGCAGAGAAAACAAAAAACAAAAAAAAAAAAACAAAAAAAAAACTGAGCCAGAAGTAAAACAAGTTTCGGCACACAACTTTGTTTGCCATACGAGGGGCGTGCAATAAGTAATGCCCCTAATCAACTTCCCATAGGAGTAGAGCAACGAAACTTGGCAAAGTTATTAGTCTTTCTCTGCATAGAAACCACCCAGTGTTATGCATTTCTCCCATCGCTTGATGCAGCTCTGGAGACCGTTTTTGTAGAACACCCCAGGTTGGTCCACCAACCGCGACGTGACTTCAGAAATCAAGGCTGCATCATCTGGGAAACGCTTTCCTTTCAAAAACAACTTCATGGCTGGGAAGAGGTGAAAGTCAGAGGGTGCAAGGTCAGGAGAGTAGGGAGGATGGGGAAGGATTTCATAACCACACGCCCGTGCTTCTGATCTGGCGACATGCAAGTTGTGGACCCGAGCGTTGTCCTGCAGGAGGAGGGTACCTTTGCTGATCTTGCCCCGCCTCTTGATTTTGATAGCTTCCCTTAATTTCCTCAAAAGTGAAGCATAATAGGCTCCTGTAATTGTGGTACCCTTTGCCAGGAAATCTATCACCACTACTCTATCCTGGTCCCAGAAGACTGTGAGCATGACCTTGCCAGCGGAGGGCTGCACCCTTGCCTTCTTTGGAGGTGGTGAGTCCAAGTGCTTCCACTGCATTGACTGGGCTTTGGTCTCTGGATCATAGTGATGGACCCAGGTTTCATCCTGTGTAATCAGTCTTTTGACAAACTTTGACTCATCTTCTTGGCACATCTCCAAATTCATCCTCGAGCACTCGAAGTGTTCTCGCTTTTGGAATGGTGTGAGCAATCTGGGAATCCACCCGGCAGACACCTTATGCATATACAAATGGTCATGAATGATAGTTTCCACAGGCCCTGTACTAATCTTGACATCTTGGGCTATTTGGCGAATAGTAATGCGTCGATATTCAAAAATAGCAGACTCAACTTGACGGATAGATGCCTCATCAATGGCAGAAGGAGGGCGATGAGGCCTGAGAGCTGTTTCCACAGACTTCCGGCCATGTTTGAATTCACGATGCCAGTGTTTTACAAGGTCATATGATGGGGCATTATCACCATAAGTTTCTTTCATTTCATACAAAAGTCTCCTGTGGTGTGCGTCCTTTCAAATACAAAAACCGGATCACTGCTTGACATTCAACAGGCTCCATTTCACAACTGACTCAGTTCAAACCGCTGTAAAACAGTAACCACAATTAGTTCAGAGCTGTAATTTGCCGCATAACCCGTAGAGATATAAATCATTGCACATGCCAAAATTTCAGCTAGATCAGAGAATTGGAAGTGGGTCAGTGACATTGCTTATTACACGCCCCTCGTCAAATGCTGGCCTGAAAAGTTTGGTTTGGGTGTCGCTGACGGTTAACCAGAAAATTATGAATAGGTTGGTGGGGAGCATTGGGATCGCTAATGTCTGTAAAGACGAAACAATTGACATATATATATATATATATATATATATATATATATATATATATATATATATATATATATATATATATATATATATATGATCACTTTCACTATACCGATGAAGGATCGAAAATTATGTACTTGTAAAAAATGAAAAAAATCTTTTTTCATAATATTATGTTGTATTCCTGCACGTCACCAATTGAAAACGAATAAATAAAAGTTATAAGCTTTTATACTTTTCGTATTCTTTTTTATAGATTTCCATTCACACACACACACACACACACACACACACACACACACACACACACACACACACACACACACACACACACACACACACGCACACACACACACACACACATATATATATATAACTACTTCATTTACTCACACAAATTTAACATACGAAAGTATAGATTTATGCGTAAACTTTAAGTATTTACTTCAAAAGTGCTCAATACGTAGGTAGAGCTAGTTAGTAATTTATAAAATATATATGGCGATTAAGCTACACTGAATATTCTGCGTTTCATCCACTGTAGGATTCGTCAGGCTTATGCGCGAATTTTGTGGTTGCTTCTTGTTTTTATATATGTTGAGGATTTCTAGTTAGCCAATCAGCTTTCTAGTATCCACCGCGCCACCTCCTATCAGCCAATGGGCATGCATGTTATCGAACAAAGGATCTGTTTCAGAACTAGGTTAGTGGTTTAAGGTAGATCTTTTCCCTCCTTTTTTATATATATGAATATTCCTATGTGTTTTTTGTTTTTATATATATATATGAATATACCTATGTGTACACACACACATGCACACATATATACATATATATATATACATATATGTGTGATCGTTTATGTATATTCATGTTTATTTAATTTATTTATTTGTTTGTTTTCTATTGTTATTGTTAGTTTTAAAGCTATTTTGTATCGCTATCCTAGAGTAAGTTTTATTTTGTGAACACAGTTGTTTGCTATTTCTCGTCTAGAGTTTAATAGATTTTGAAGTTCTTTAAAGTACAGGATAGCAAATATTTCTCAACCAGGCGCGAACGCAGACCCCACAATTTTATTATACCATCCCTATTTATATAATTTTTAAATCCTTCTTTCATCACATTGTTTTTAGAAGTGATTTAGATGTAAAAATTTTTTTAGATGTTAAAAAAAAGAAAGTTTTTATCGTTTTACTAAGTTTAATATAATCTCTCGTTTTTTTAAAACCGCAAATCCATGTTATTTTTGTCAGTTCCTTAACTCTTTATTATAATCGTTAGCTTCATACTTCTCCAAATTATTCATTTATCACATTTTTTACATGTAAATATTATCAAGTTTTAACTAGACGTAAATAACGAAGTTTTTATTGTTTTACAAAATTTCACAGAATCCCCCATTTTTTTAAAACACCCAAATACATGTTTAATTGTACATATTCTATCCTGGATCCTGAATTCAGGATTTGATTGATTTCTCATTCGTTCCTTGAACCCGCGAAATCTAAATAAAAGCTAAAATTAAATTAGAATATCCTTAAAAAGCGAGACTCATTTAAAATAGTGCCCCCAAAATAGGCTAAAAACAAAGTTATAGGAAGATGATCTTGACTGTAAGGGTTGTACGAAACTAAAAATAAGTATAAATATGAGCTCCATTTAATATGGAGGGAAAAAATAAACGTGTTCACAACGGTTTGAAAAACTTGTTGGGAATAGTTGTAAGCGTCTCTGAGGAGTGACTGGATGGAAGATTTACAGTTCTATGGACGAGAGGTAATTGTCCATCCTTTCACGAAACAGTTGTAAAAGCTTAACGCCAAAATAGGTGAATTTCTATTCACGTAGGTTGTGATTTTATTCAATTTACGTATATATATGTACACACACACACATATATATATATAAGCTTTAAGTATGTCTGCAATGCTATATATATATATATATATATATATATATATATTATATATCATATATATATATATATATATATACGGCACAATCACGTTGACAGTGTAAGTTTTAAGTATAAAATAAGTTTTAAGTATATATGCAGTATATATATATATATATATATATATATATATATATGTATAATTAATATGTATATATACGTATATATATAAGTATTTCCAAAACCAAACTCCTATCCTTACATCATCAACGCTCTGATCCCCATCTGGCATCAATTGTGATGGATGGCTCTCGTCTGGGTGAGGCCCCGTGTTTTGACAAGCTTCTGGGTTTGACCTTTATTCCTGATCTGAAATGGAATACGTACATCAAGTCTGTTGCCAAGGTCCCTGGAAAGATGGTGGGATCCTTCTACCGCTTCAGAATATATCTCACTACTGATGCAATTCTCTATCTATATAAAAGCCAAGTAAGTGCAAGGATGGAATACTGCTGCCATATCTGGGCAGGAGCTGCTAAAAACAGCCTATCCTGCCTTGACAGAGTACAAAATAGACTTCGTGGCTTAATGGGGGATGCCCTTTTCTCTACCCTGCAATCTCTCTCCCACAGAAGAGACGTTGCGAGCCTATCCTTGTTTCATCGTTATTTCCATGGCAGGTGCTCGTCTGAACTCCAATCTCTGGTCCCCCCTCGCCAATCTTTCACGAAAAACACCCGTCTAGCTGAATCCACTGTGAAAAATTTCCCCCACTCTATATCGGTGCCTAAATCAAAACGCGGATTCCATGAACAAAGCTTCTTTCTTAGAACTGCACGCCTGTGGAACTCTGTTCCGTCTGCCTGCTTCCCTCCGGACTACAACTTGGATGTCTTCAAGTCCAATGTTAACAAATTCCTAATGAACCGCCCCCTTAATTAAACACTTCATCAAATCTCCACACTAACGTAATGTACTTGCAATAACCCTTATCCCCGAGTGGCTTCCGTGCCTTGATAAGTGGTGATCACTGTGTAAAAAAAAAGTATTATGCATATATTAAGTACATGCATATATATATATATATATATATATATATATATATATATATATATATATATATTAAAATAAGTTTTAAGTATATATATATATGCAGCTGAAAGAAATAATCTGTGTATATGTGTGTGTGCGTGTATATATATATATATATATATATATATATATATATATATAACTACTTAATTTACTGACATAAAATTAATATACAAAAGTATAGATTAATGCGTAAACTTTAAGTATTTATTTCAAAAGTGCTCAATACGTAGGTAGAGCCAGTTAGTAATTTATAAAATATATATGGCGATTAAGCTTCACTGAATATTCTGCGTTTCATCCACTCTAGGACTCTTCATATAAGCCTATAATATTCAGTGTAGCTTAATCGCCATATATATTTTATAACTAATCATATATATATATATATATATATATATATATATATATATATATATATATATATATATCAGTGTTGTATATATATATATATACAATATATATATATATATACAACACTGATATATATATATATATATATATATATACAACACTGATATATATATATATATATATATATATATATATATATTGGAATTTTATCTTTACCAGACTATCCATTCACGTGAAATCACTTTTTTCTTCATCATATTCCCTCTACTTCACTTTTTGTTATCAAGTAAGATCTATGACTTACTCGTAGTTTCATTAAATACTTTGTGCAAGCAAAATCCGATCAAGCATTTTGCTAAATCCTACCCTGACAATGAAAGTATTTCTTCGACACTCCGCGGATTAAGGATTATCCATTTATCTAGTGCTTCCTTTTTAAAATTAGATTTCAAAGTGTGTTTTAACATGTTTTATTAACCACTTGTTCTTATTATAAGCTCTATCTTCTATTTGGTTTCATCGAGCTTTTACATTTTGCTGAGATTACTTTATAAATATTAATTCTTTAATATTTATAATATACTTTACTTTTGTCATCTTGGATTATTTTGGTAAACTTAACTGTAATTCTTATTTAATATATATATATATATATATATATATATATATATATATATATATATATATATATATATATGCATCTATATATCTATAAAAGTGAAAGTGTCTCCCTGCGTGTGTGTGTGTGTGTGTGTGTGCGCGCGCGCGTGCGTGTGTGTCTGTGTACATTTCCCTACACAATAACTCTGTCATTTTTTAGTCTACAGACTGGAAAGTTGATATACAGGGTACTGAGATTTGCGTAAATCGATCTGATCGGGTTTCGGCCAGATATTTCGCTGTTAAGGGGTTGATATTGGTTTCTTGGACATGGATCTAACTTGATAACTTGATTGGAGCCAAAAAAATAAATATTAAGTGGACATAATATGGGTCAAAGTTTAAGAAAATTACCGTTTTTTTTTTTTTGTTTTTTTTTGCTCAGCATACACCTCCAAACACCCGAGCATCGCCGGGCACCCATTGCTAGTATATATATATATATATATATATATATATATATATATATATATATATATATATATATATATAATACTTGTTTATTTTTATATAAACATGCTCACATCCCGCTGCTACAAATAGCCACTTGTTTCAATCAAACAACAGATATCATCAGGCAGCGACTTGACTATTCAAAACTTCAATGAATATCAGATTATTCATTGAACTTTTGAATAGTCAAGTCGCTGCCTGATGATATCTGTTGTTTGATTGAAACAAGTGGCTATTTGTAGCAGCAGGATGTGACCATGTTTATATAACAATAAACAAGTATATATATATATATATATATATATATATATATATAATAAAAATAAAACTTACAATAAGTTTACTAAGGTAATCAAAATGATAAACTTAAGATATATTATAAATATTAAACAGTTAATATTTACAAGTAAAATAAACTCAGCCAGTGGATTTTTACCCTTCACCGGACTATCCATTCATGTGAAATCTTTTTATTATTTTTCTTTTGCCTCCTGTTCCCCTTACCTCACCCTTTTTTTAACCAAGTAAGATCTTTGACTTACTTGTAGTTTCATTAAATACTTTTATATGCAAAATCCGATCCTGCATTTTGCTAATTCCTGCCCTCTGATGAGAAGGAGAGTATTTCTTCGAAACTCCGCGGATTAAGGACTATCTACTTATCTTGTGCTTCCTTTTTTAAAATTAAATATGTTTTTAACTCTTTTTCAAGATGTCTTTTAACATATTTTATTAATCATTTGTTCATATATATATATATATATATATATATATATATATAAGTATTAGATACGCTTGAAGCCAAAAACAACACATTATTACGAAAATAATCAGATATTAAACGCTTCTATCAAGGAAAACAAACCCTAACGCGCGAGCGCACACTCACAAACACACAAACACGTATATATATATATATATATATATATATATATATATATATATATATATAAAATGGGTTAAGAAATTCCAACGAAAGAAAGATGTATATTTAAAAAAGGGGCTAGTCACCAACAATGTGTATTTTTTTTAACATTATTTTATTATTCAGTGTCTTGGGTTTTCATTGAGAATTATGTTTAGATCATCGTAATAATGTTTTTAAATCATTGAAATCGTTTTTAACGCGTTTCAGACGTTCTGTGAAGCGTCCTCGTCAGAAATTATTTTCAAATGTGTTGGAGATGTGAAAATAGCATTTTCGTAGTTCATTTGAAGTGTTTCCAAGGGGTGGAAGCGTGTAAGTGCCTACTATTCATTGGAATGTTCAATTTTAATTACTCTTTTATTCGGCTATATATATATATATATATATATATATATATATATATATATATATATATATATATACATAACCGATATCCTCTCATATATTTCTGGGCCAAATTATGCATTCCATTAGGTAATGGTGGAATGTGCTGCAAGGAATCCATCTCTCCAATGTATTTCTCTCCGAGTCTTCTGACAATATTCAACAGCATCACACTGAAATTAATAAGAAATAGTAATCATACACCAAGGATGGTTTTTAACGAGTAAAATCTTTGTTTGGATGGATGAATAACGCGTACAGAAATATATATCGACAAGTTGAAATGCAAAATTTTCGTTCAAACGTATTTTTTTTTACTTCTTTCTGTGCATTTCAAAATTCAATTCATTTCTTCAAGTCGTTTATTATTAAATCTTTCTTTACTATATCTAAATAGCTACATCGTTAGGAAACGCGGCTGCAACGCTAAATGCTTTGGTTGCGGTTCTAGCTGATGCACCCAAGTCTTTTTGAAACATTATTATATATTAGGTACAATATAATAATCAATAAATACGGAATCTGCTTAAATTAAAATATATTTCAGCGAATATTACGATCCGGCAAGACTGAGCACCCCCGCTAGTTAAACATTTTTTTTTAAATAAAGCAATATCTGTATCGGAATAGATTTTCTATCCACATACAAACACGATACGAGAACATGTGTAATAACCAGCCTGTGAGGGAAGATGCTTCAAGGGATGAATCATTTAATTATCGAAACACTTGGTATAGTGCGTAAGATAGTGTTTATGTTAATAGCAATAAAAAACTTAAATTAAGTTTTGGAATTTTGGATTAAAATGCGTTTGTCGAATTCGAATACAATATTATAGGTTTTGAAAACCAAACAAAAGTGTGAGGTGATCGTCGCAGGGATTGGGCTCCCAACTGAGGGGAGGCTTAGACTCCCGAAACATTGAAGAATGCCGGGCAGATATGATTGTTTTATTCGTTAAGTATCGTTGTGTGCCCGGGCAACCGCAACATACCTTTCTGAGAGAAAGATTTGATTTATAAATTCCATTATTTTATGAAATCGACAACTTATGTCACTTTGAGAGTCGTAACGAAACCATGATTTCGTTTCCGATGCCAACGAGTGATGACAGAGTTGTTTGGCGTTTTTTTAAGTGCAGTTACCAGACCGACGCGGTCACGGGCTTAACCTTTCGATCGTGAGAACAGTGCCTGCAAACCACAGGTCTGCGATTGGTCTAGGAAGTGGCCCCGGCCCACCATGTCACCTCACTATATGAACAGGTCCCCGTGCCGAAACTGGCAGAATCGAGGTGAGACTTTGAGAAAATTGAATACAATTGAAGAATCGTCACCCCCTCTCTTCCTGCATCCAACCGAGAGAAAGAAATTAATCTATGGTTAATTTTTTTTTTGCTCAATGGAGTCTGTTAAAAGCAGCATTGAACTTCGAACAATTGTATATAAATATATATATATTTTATATCTTATCTTGAATTAACCAGTAGAATAGAGAATCAAGTTTGTCTTTTTCTTGTGTGCATGAGATCGATTTCTTTTTCAACACGACAGATCGACGAAGTAGCGGCATATCAACCCGATCGTGAAATTAATATTAACCAAATAAATTGACGGGTTCTGCTACACTGAGATACCTTGCGAAGGAATCCCCTGCGAACGACGACTACGGGTCACATTTGGTGACCTGCGATGGGGATAGCTTCACATGTGGAGCCGTTAAACCAGGAGAGCTGCAGAAAGTTATAAAAGGATTAGTTTTAATATCACACGCAAAAGAATCATTAGAAAAAAATTATTAAGTCACTAAATAATATGTTACAGTACAATACAAAGTGGAACGATAAAATTCTCATTCTAAAGAAAACAATACTACAACTTTATTTTAAAACTTTTATTAAAAAAAATTCAATTCAGATAATTTGATATAGTCGCCTTTAACCTTAATCACCGCCTTGATACGGGTCCAGAACTAGGAGCATCATTTTTCCACAATCGCCGGCTGGAACTCGGCGAATACTCGGCGGATGGCGGCGATTAAGTAGTTCTTTTAGTGTGCGAGGTCACGTTGGTGATATTCTCGATGTATGATCAAGCAAAGAATTCCAGCAGGTTCAGGTCGAGAAAGGAGGGGGCCAGTGAGAGAAGAGTACAAAGTCGTAGCACTCCTGAAGCCAAACCTGGGTCTCTTTGGACTTGTAGGTCGGCATCGAGTCCTGATGCGACACAGGGTCTGCACTAGGGGATCACCACATTCTTCAGCACATCCAGAAGCGTCCGAATTTGTAGTTTGAGGGTGTTGGCAATGGTCCTGTTGTCATAACTTGGATCAGTAGAGAGTATGAGTTGTACAGAGGCGCATCTCCGATCTCGCTCTTTGAATATTTTTTTCAATTTCAGAAATGATAGAAGGCTCCTATCGCTCTTGGGATTTGCGCACAACTAACCAACTAGTAGATGGTCTGCAACAAAAAGAAAACACCGGTTTTCATCCAACGGAAATGGAATCATGTCGTCTTTTCTAGGGCGACATATTTTGTCGTTCCACCCTGTACAGCATTATTTACTACAATAGTTAGTAAAACAGGGACTTTATCGAGTATTTTAATATTGTGTTTGTTCCGGAACAAAACTAATAAAAAACAAACGCAGGCATCACTTATGTGCCACCCGTATACGGTGAGAAGGATCACTATTATTATATGCACGGAATTGGAGTCTATATTCGAAACACCCTCCGCTTGATTAGAGAATCAAAACTAGAACCAGAAGACCAGCCCTTCATGTGCTTTAGACTTAACCTGCAACATAGCGTTCTCTCTAGGTCTTCTTTAACCCAGGACTGCACCATAATCACCAAAATCTCTGACAGCATAGATACAGCACACTCCCTTAATACCAGCGCGCAAGTACATGTATTTGGCTTCAATGTCCGCCACAGTAATTGGCTTGGTTTTTCTACTTACACAGACGCGGCTGGTAGTACAACACATAGCTCCTCTATATCTTATTCCCTTTCACAGACAGTTACGTTTCCGACCCGTTTCCAAGATCGACAAAAACAACAAACCTCACTTCTAGATCTGTTTCTGATCACAGTTACCGATCATTGTGTAACGATTGCCCATATCCCACCTGGGAACGCTGATCACGCTGTGATAATGGTAGAAATCACCCTTGCTCAAAACGATAAGCTACTATGACAAAGCTACCCGGCGTTGAGAAATTGAATTTGATTTTGAATATATTTGTTATTGTTAGGAGTGAGGAATTGTTAATGTCTATGCACCATTTTCTATTTCGAACAAAAGAATATTTTACCTAGCTAGAACGAGTATTACACGTATGAAATAATTGTATCTTACCTAGGGTAGATAATTTACAGCATGTATATGAAATAATTTTACCTTTGCAAGGACGGTGAATATACAACACATATTAAAAATAATTTTACCTACACTAAGACGGGTAATTTAAATAGATATATGAAACAATGGTTCAAAGCGGCAAATGAAGCACATGTTCTCACGCGGAAGTTTTATAGCAAACCCCACTCTCTCCAATGGTTTACTACCACTAGAACAGCTGCCATTGCTCATATTGCAAATTTATCCTACATATGTTCAGTACAAACAGACAAAGGTTTACAGAACTGGAAGTAATTGCCAGAAAGAAATAGCGACAGCTAAGAGCGAATACACCGAAACAACCAGAAAACGCTATGAAACGCAGAAATAAAGAACTTATGATTTCTGGGAAATCTACAACAGTATCTTAAATAATGGGCAATCAACAACTCCCCCACTATCCAACAATCACTGGGTTTCTTGCACAGCAAATGAAAACACTAACATGTTTGCCATCTGTTTGCGTCAAACTCTACATTGAACCCAACAAACACTTCTCTCCTGATTTTTCTTTGCGGACAGATGATCTTAAAATCACCTCTTCTTAAGTGCAAGATATCGCAAAAAAAAAAAAAAAACAACAACAAAAAACAAAAAAACTTGACACCTCAAAAGCATATGGACCTTATCTCATCTCGGTTGTACTATTTAAAAAAATGCTCCGCCGAAGTAGCTCCAGTTCTCTCCAACCTTTTCAACAAATACCTTAACGAATCTTGCTTTCCTGGTTGCTGGAAAGCTGCTTCTATGGTACCAGATTACAAGAATTCTGGCAAAAGAACTGACCGATTAAATTATCGCCTCATTAGCATATTATTCAAGTTCTAGTTCACCACCTTACAGTTGATAAACTTCTGTCCAGCCAACAATATGGATTTAGGTAAATCAGTTCTACTGCAGATATCCTAACTGTAATCTCTGAACATATATGTACCATGCACCGGATAAATCAAGGGAATTCTTGGATTCTTCTCCTGCTTGCCAAAGGTGTTCATAGCAGAGTTGTCGACGAACGTGTCCTCCATCTCTCTTCCGCCATATTTTTTTCTGGTGTGCGTCTACAAAACGTGTGCACGCGTTGGGAAAAGAGGTGAAAACTATATTTATGCGAGGTTGTCCTTTTTGCTTAACGTTGTGGATTTTCTTAGGTTTGATAGAAACTTCGGCTGCAACTAGCGTGCGGTCAGTATTGCAGTTTGCACTGGGGTAGCTGCGAGTATTCCGAACGCAATTCAGCGAGTTTCTTCTAGTGATGACGAGATCTAGTTCTTGCCAGTGGCGGGACTGGGGGTGTCGCCAGAACACTCTGTGATATGGCTTTCTTTGGAAGAATGTGTTTGTGATGCATAAGTTATTGGATGTACACAGCTCAAGGAGTCTCTGTTTATTTATTCCTCTTGCTGATGCCAAAATGATCGATGCACCGAGGCCAGGAGTCATGGTCGGCTCCGATATAGGCATTGAAATCAACGAGGAGGTATAGGAGGAACTGCTTTTATGGCACCCTGTAGCTCCTCGTAGAACTCGTCTTTTACCTCACCACTAGAGCTGAAAGTGGGAGGGTAGATACTCAGGAGGTTCACTCGGCCTGGTTTGCTGGAGAGACGCACAGGGTGGATTATTTGTGTGTGTTTTTTTTTTTTAAATTACATTTTCACACCAAACAAGGCACATTGCCACTTTGATGGCCGAAAAAAGATCACATAGATTTTTCCAAATCCCAGTTCCCTGTATATCAAATTTCGAGTCTGTCGACTTATAATACACAGACAGACAGACAGACAGACAGACAGACAGACACTTTCGTCTTTATAGATATACAAGCATGAGTGCCCGGCGTTGCCCGGGTGTTTGGAGGTGTACGCTGAGTAAAAAAACAAAAACAAAAAAAGGTAATTTTTTAAATTTGACCCCTATTATGACCCCTTAATATTTATTGTTTTGGGCTTAAATAAAGTTATTAAGTAAGATCCATGTCCAAGGAACCTATATCTAAAATTTCAAGTGTGTAGACCCAAAATTGTCGTAGGAGTTTGATAGAGTTCTCAAAGGTCAAATTGTTGAACTTTGACCCCTTAATAGGCAAATTTCTAGCCGAAAACCGATCACATAGATTTTCCCAAATCTCAGTAGCCTGTATATCAAATTTTGAGTCTGTAGACTAAAACTTGACAGAGTTATTGCGTAGGGAAATGTACACAGACACAAGCACACACAGACCGACACTTTCAGTTCTTATATATATATATATATATATATATATATATATATATATATATATATATATTAATACTAGCATTTCAGCCCGGCGTTGCCCGGGTGTTTGGAGGTGTATGTTGAGCAAAAAAATTTTTTAAAAGCGGTCAATTTTATTAAACTTTGACCCCTATTATGACCCGATAACATTTATTGCTTTGGGCTCAAATCAAGTTATTAAATTAGATCCATGTCCAATGAATCTATATCTAAAATTTCAATCGTTTGACCAAAAATTAGCATAGGAGTTTGGTAGAGTTCTCAAAGGTAAAATCGTTGAAATTTGACCCCTTAACAACCAAATTTCTGTCCGAAAACCAATTACACAGATTTTCCTAAATCTCAGTGCCCTGTA
Organism: Euprymna scolopes; assembly: GCF_053919585.1. Taxonomy (NCBI): domain Eukaryota; kingdom Metazoa; phylum Mollusca; class Cephalopoda; order Sepiida; family Sepiolidae; genus Euprymna; species Euprymna scolopes. Next base: position 3,879,617 of record NC_136525.1, read on the forward strand.
TGTAAAATCTTGAGTCTGTAGACTGAAAATTGACAGAGTTATTGCGTAGGAAAATGTACACACACACGTTCACTTTTATATATATATATATATATTTTTTTATTACATTTTCACCCCAAACAAGGCACATTGCCACTTTGGTGTAGGGGGCTACTATCAGGGGAAACATCTACTGGGGTACTATGTAGGGATTAGGGCAGCGAGATGTTGGTTCACGTTGCACTTGAACTTATGCATGTCAGTACAGTTGGGGAAGCAGTGACCCGGAATGGAATTCCAAAGTCTAGCAGTTCTGGGGAAGAAACTACTGGAGTAGAAGGATCTTTTACATCTAGGGATCTCTAAAGTGTGGGGGTGGGATTTTGCAGCTTGTCGGGTCTGTCGAGGGTGTTCACGTCGTGGGGGCACAAGTGCTTGCAGTTCTTCAGAGCATTCACCATTATAATACTTGTAGAACAGGCAGAGGGATGCAACGTTTCGACGGTGGGACAGAGGCTGAAGTTTTGATGCCAGTTTAGGGCCTATCAGATTTGCGACTCTCTTTTGAACCCTGTCAAGGAGCGAGAGACAAGTAGCCGATGCACCGGCCCAAATATGACAGCAATACTCCATACATGGGCGAATAGTGGCCTTATAGAGGTACAGGATACTTTCGGGTGTTAAAAGTTTTCTAGCACGGTAGAGAGAGCCCACCTTCCTTGCAGCGGCCCTGGCAATGCCCTCGATATAACTGTTCCAAGTCATGTTTCCAGTGAACGTTAGGCCAAGGAGCTTGAGAGACGTACTCTCAGATAAAGAGTCGTTGGCCATTGCTATAGGTGGTAGAGAAGGTTTCTTGTAATTATTGAATGAAACCAGTTTTGTCTTGGTGGCATTGAACGTTACCATCCATTTTTGTCCCCATTCCACTACTGATTGGAGGTCATCCTCTAGTGTTTCTGCCATTACTTTAGATATATGTACGTTTGTTTTCCTGTCGTGCCTGCTATAGAGTGTGGTGTCATCAGCATATATCCCCATCTCAGAGGCAATCTTGTCGGGGAGGTCATTTATGAATATCAGGAACAGCAGAGGTCCCAGGATAGATCCCTGGGGCACTCCCGCATTTATATCATATTGTTTAGATGTACGACCGTCGAGGACAACCTGGATTTTTCTCTTATCTAAGAAGGATTTAATTACGTTAAGTATTCTACCAGTGATACCTCATGCCACACCCTGTCAAAAGCCTTAGATATATCTAGAGCTACCGCTCGTCCCTCTCCCGCTTTGTCCAGTGAATGGTATATGCGTTCAGAGATTACAGTGAGGATGTCTGCCGTGGAACGGGCTTGTCTAAATCCATATTGACGGTCGGTCAGAAGTTTAGCATCTGTAAGGTGCTGGACTAGAGCATGGTTAATTAAGGTCTCAAATATTTTGGCAAAAAGTGGGAGGAGGCTAATAGGGCGATAATTTAATGGGTCAGTTCTTTCGCCAGAATTCTTGAATACTGGTACTACAGAAGCAGTTTTCCAACAGCTCGGAAAGCAAGATTCATTAAGGCATTTGTTGTAGAGTTTGGAGAGAACTGGAGCTACTTCGGCTGAGCACTTTTTTAATAGCACAGCTGGGATGAGGTCGGGTCCACATGCTTTGGAAGTGTCAAGGTTTTTTATGATAGCATGCACCTGAGCAGGGGTGATTTTCAGGTCGTCTAGCGTGGCGTCTGTCCGCATAGGAAATTGAGGTAGGGGGTGGTTTAGAGGGTCCAGTGTGGAGTTTGAGGCAAACCGACTGGCAAACATGTTAGCCTTCTCGGTTGCTGAGCAAAGAACCTCGTGATTGTTGGTTAATGGGGGAATTGTTGATTGCCCATTATTTACTACACTGTTGTAGATTTTCCAGAAGTCACGAGTTCCTAGTTTTTGTGCTTCGATGCGTTTTTTCGTGGTTTCCGTAAATTCCCTCTTAGCTGTCGCTATTTCTTTCTTAACGTTACTTCTAGCTTCTATGTACTTCTGTCTGTTTGAACTGGACTTATGTCGATTAAACCTGCGGAATGCATGCTGCCTTTGAGCAATGGCAGTTGCGCAAGTCGAAGTAAACCATTGGGGAGAGTGGGGCTTGCTATAGAATTTCCGCATGGGAACATGCGCTTCGATTGCAGTTTTGAACCATTCAGTGGTCTCGGTTGCACACTGTTCAGCAGGAAGAGAAAAAATATTTCCCCATGGGGCGTCTCTGATAAGATCTCTGATAGCTTCCCAGTCAGCCTTTTTATAATATCTCGTTGTTTTGAGCACTGGCTCTTCAGTTTTGGGTCTAGAGTTTAGGGCGATTTCAACCATTATCACCGCATGATCAGCATTCCCAAGTGGGCTGTCGGCTTTCGTTACACAATCATCAGGAACTGTGGTCAAAAACAGATCTAATAGTGATGCGTGTTGTTCTTCCTGATCAGGGAAGCGGGTTGGAAAAGTAACAATTTGCGCTAGGGAGTGAGATACAGAGAAGCTATGAGTTGCGCTGCCTGCTGCATCTGTGTAAGTAGAGAATCCAAGCCAGTTTTTGTGATGGACATTAAAGTCGCCAAATACATGTACTTGGGCGCTAGTGTCGAAGGAGAGTGCTGTGTCTATGCTGTCAGATACTTTGTTTATTATGGTGCAGTCTTGGGTCGAGGGAGAGCGGTAGAGAAAGTAAAAGTAGCTAATGTTGTGTTGCATGATTAGTCTAAAGCACATAAAGGCTTGATCATCCGTTTCTAGGTTTGTTTCTCTAGTCAAGGGAAGGGTATTACGAATGTAAACTCCAAGTCCGTGCATATGTCTGTCAGAGTCCTATATATATATTTTATATGTATGTATATATATATATATATAATTAACGATACTGTGCGAATGAATTCAATTATTTATACGAAAGTGCATTTTTACCTAAATGCGAGTTGGAAATAATTTTCCCTTTGACTAATTTGGTACCCCGTAAATGGGGAGCGCATATATATATATATATATATATATATATATATATATATATATATATATATATATATATATATTAAGTGTAGTTATCCACGACGCATTAGAGTGGCTGAATCTAGCGAGATTCGAAATCGAGACCCCATGATAAGAAGGCTAAACCTCTATCATGCGGTCACCTCGCTCGACTACTAAATGTATAGCGTTTTATATTTTATATTATATTATAATATATGCCGTTCCCCATTTAGGGGGTACCAAATTGGTCAAAAGTAAAAGTATTCCCAACTCATATTTAGGTAAAAATACACTTTCGTGTAAATAATTGAATTCAGTCAAAAAGTACCGCTAACAAAACATCAACAAAACGCGATGCATTTGGTAGTCGAGCGAGGTGGCCGCGTTGTAGAGGTTTAGGCATCTTATCGTGGGGTCCTGCTTTCGAATCTCGCTAGATTCAACCACTCTGATAAGCCGTAAACGACGAAACACATTTTAGTGGATATATATATATATATATATATATATATATATATATATATATATATATATATATATAGTCTTGGAAGTTTTTGACGTTTAAAACTATACAAAAAAAAATTTTATCATTCGTTAGAAAACTATTTAGTCAGTAAGTCGTTCAATCACCTGCAATCACTGCATCAACTTGTTCTCTCGAATTCACTATAGTACCAGGAATAATTTATTTTTAAGGGGTTATCAGTTGTTTACCATGAAACACAGTTTCGGGATATTTATTATATATATATATAATTATTACACTATAGTGTTTGAATATATGGTTAAGTGGCAGTTTTAGTCATTTAGAACCTTTTAAAGCTTCACAACTCACTTATTTTTTTACCAAATTTAAAAAAAATTATTATTGAAAAAACAAAAACAAAAACAAAACAAAACAAAACAAAACAAGAATGTATTACATCTATATCTATATATCTATAAAAGTGAACGTGTCTATGGGTCTGTCTGTGTGTCTGCGTACATTTCCTTACGCAATAACTCTGTCAATTTTTAGTCTACAGACTCGAAATTTGATATACAGGGTACTAAGATTTGGGAAAAGCTATGTGATCCGTTTTCGGTCAGAAATTTGGCTTTTAAGGGGTCAAAGTTCAACGATTTGACCTTTGATAATTCTACCAAACTCCTACGACAATTTTGGGTCTACACATTTGAAATTTTAGATATAGGTTCCTTGGACATGGATCTAACTTAATAACTTGATTAGAGCCCAAAACAATTAATCTTAAGGGGTTATAATGGGGGTCAAAGTTTAAAAAATTTTTTTTTACTCAGCATACATCTCCAAACACCCCGTTCAACGCCGGGTACCCATGCTAGTATATATATATATATATATATATATATATATATATATATAATGTTATAAATTGAATTAGAAAAAATATCCTGAATGCTGCAATATTTTAAGTTATAAATTTATTATTTCTTTCGTCCTTTTCTTTTCCATGTTAACCATATCATGCAGATATTTTTGTATCGTTATATACATAAAAGTGAACGTGTCTGTGTGTGTTTGTGTGTGTGTGTCTGTGTGTGTGTCTGTGTGTGTGTCTGTGTACATTTGCCTACGCAATAACTCTGTCAATTTTAAGCCTACAGATTCGAAATTTGTATATACAGTGTACTGAGGTTTGGGAAAATCGATGTGATTGGTTTTCGGACAGAAATTTGGCGATTAAGGAGTAAAAGTTCAACGATTTGATCTTTGAGAACTCTACCAAACTCCTCCTACAATTTTTTTCTAAACACGTGAAATTTTTAGATATAGATTTAATTTTTGTCGTTTATCTGTTCACGTAGTATTTTGTTGTTGATTTTTTAAACGATATTATGTTTATCTAAGACTCTTATTTCTACGTATACTGTGTAACCCGCATATAAAAAAAACAAGCTCCTATCTTTACATCATCAACGCTTTGATCCCCATCTAGCATCAATTTAAATGGATGGCTCTCGTCTAGGGGAGTATTGATATGAAGTCCCATAGGAGTCCATCCTGGGCCCAACTCTCTTCCTTATCTACATTAATGATCTCCCAAAACACATACTTAAATCATTGACATCTATGCTAATGACACGACCATCTATGGCAACACATCAAAAGCCGTAAATGACAAAGTCTTCTCTGATTCTCTCGCCTCTGATCTTGAGCGCATGGTACATTGGGGGAGAGGTAGCTCATTACTTTTAATGCATCTAAAACCAAGCTCCTATCTTTACATCATCAACGCTCTGATCCCCATCTGGCATCAATTGAAATGGATGGCTCTCGTCTAGGGGAGGCTCCATGTTTTGAAAAGCTTCTTCGTTTGACCTTTACTTCTGATCTGAAATGGGACACATACATCAAGTCTGTTGCCAAGGTCGCTGGAAAAATGGTAGGATCTTTCTACTGCTCCTGAAGATATCTCACTACTGATGCAATTCTCTATCTATATAAAAGCCAAGTCCGTTCAAGGATGGAGTACTGCTGTCACATCTTGACAGGAGCTACTAAAAACAGCCTATCTTGCCTTGACAAAGTACAAAATAGACTTTGTGGCTTAATGGGGGATGCCCTTTACTCTTCCCTGCAACCTCTCTCCCACAGAAGAGACGTTGCGAGTCTGTCTTTGTTTAATCGATACTTCCATGGCAAGTGCTCGTCTGAGCTCCAATCTCTGGTCCCCCTTCGCCAATCTTTCACGATAAACACCCGACTAGATGAAACCACTGTCAAAAATTTTCCCCACTCTTTATCTGTGCCTAAATAAAAACGTAGATTCCATGAACAAAGCTTCTTTCTTAGAGGTGCACGATTGTGGAACTCTCTTCCGTCTGCCTGTTTCCCACCTGACTACAACTTGGAAGTCTTCAAGTCCAACAAAAACAAATTCCTGATGAACCGCCCCCTTAAGTAAGACACTTTATCAAATGTCCAATACTAACGATTACTATAATACTATCCCATTGATTACTGTACACGCAATAACCCTGATCCCCGGGTGGCTTCCGGGCCTAGATAAATGGTGACTACCATGTAAAAAAAGAAGTATATAAGAAAGATTTTCTCTGGTTCTAAATTAGAGCCTCTGTTAATGTACAAAGTAATTCGGATATAAGAACCCGAGATATAAATATAACCCGGATATAAGAGAATTATTTGGGAAGCTGAGAGGAAGTGTCTTATATCCAGGTCACCCTGTATATATATATATATATATATATATATATATATGATTAGTTTTTTTGGAAAAAGAATTCCAGCAGAGTGCTCAATTAAAAGGAAAATCCAAATTTTAAGAGCGTACTTATATTTTGTGTACAGAAAGTTGTTAGTTGAGACAGGTCATTGGTACCGTCGGTTTCAAGCCCGATAATAAGGCCCGTTTAAGGTATCCTTATCGAGCTCTCTTCAGCCAATATTCGTCTATCTTATAACCGGAAGTGTGAAGTATATATACCTCGCGAATATATATATATATATATATAGATATATATAGATATAGATAGATAAAAAAAAAAAAAAAAAAAAAGGGGGGGGATTAAACAAAACGAGATTTGAACGTGGATTCGCGAGGTATATATACTTCACACTTCCGGTTATAAGATAGACGAATATTGGCTGAAGAGAGCTCGATAAGGATACCTTAAACGGGCCTTATTATCGGGCTTGAAACCGACGGTAGCAATGACCTGTCTCAACTAACAACTTTCTGTACACAAAATAAAAATATATATATATATATATATATATATATATATAAGAAAAACTAAGAGATGAAGAGAAAGAAAGACATATTTAAAAATGAACGCCAATTTTCTATTGAACAATAAAGCAACTAATTCCTATCTTTCATTTTTTCCTCCATTTTTTTCCATTTCTTCTTTCTCTTTTCTTTTTTCTTTTACCGTTTCGGAACGATTTTGAAATGTCACGATATTTCTAGCCAATTCCATTTCGGTGTTTTTGGAAAGAAAGGCCAGCAAAACGAAAAAAAAAAACAAAAAACAAAAACAAACAAAAACAAAACAAAAATAAAATAACGATCGAATAAAATCCCAAAACGAGGCTGGTCAGGTGATAAAAATCTCATTCCGAGGCTCGTTAATTATTTCGCGAGTTACAAATTGTAGAGAAATTGATTTTTCTCTCTCCGTTTCTCGTGTCGGTGTCGTTTGAATAAATAAAAGGAAAAAAAAAAAAAAAACGATTCAGAAATGTTCAATAAAAATAAGAACATCTTCGATACGCGTGTTCCGAAAGGTTAAGATATATATATATATATATATATATATATATATATATATATATATATATATATATATATATATATATATATAATGAATTTTGAAATATAACTTTTTGTGTGTATATATATATATATATATATATATATATATATATATATATATATATAAAATTATTTACTATAATAATTATTAAATACCTACAGACACTAGTGTTTCATCTTTTCGGGAATGATCAGAGCAGGGTGTCACGATTAACGCCAGTCGAGTGATTCGAACCCTGGCAACAGAAGTCATGTCTGATATCATTAACAAGGACCCGAACCGTTCAGCTACAGACAACGGCGAGAGATATAGTTGAAATTAAACATTTATTTTTATTTAATGCTTTGAGCGTCAGTCAGAATGATCTAATCATTATATGACGATCTGCGCGTTTTAGTTGACCGACTTTATTACAACTGAAAGTGCTCAACGACAAAACAACCTACAGAAAATGGACTCTGATTTATGAAAGTATCATAGGTTATGAAAAGGAAGGGTTGTAAAGAGATAGCTTCGAATTTGGGGGTATCAAAACCAAAGCAAAATATGATGAAAGTAAAAATAAAATAGATAAACCCCATAATTTATTATACCATACCTGTTCACACTGAAACACTTATCACAATATTCTGTGGATCTATATTAAAAAAACCTTGTTAAACTTTGTGACATATTTCTATTCTATGGAGGTCAGGCGCGAACGAACACCCCATACGTTTATCATACCATATTTCTTCAAACTGAAACATAATTATCAAAGTATACTTACGCAGATAGATATGAAAAGTCTTTATTAAAGTTTGTGCCTATTTCCATTCTATGGAGGCCAGGCGCGAACGGAGACCCCACAATTTTATTATACCATCCCTATTTAAGTTAAAACATACTTATCAAAGAATTCTTATGTACATCTATATCAAAAACACTTGTAAACGTTTTTTTTTTAAATTTTTAAATTTTTTATTTCCATACTTTGTGGACGAGGCGCGAACGCAAACCCCATAATTTTAATGAACCCCCGTTCTGCCAGATCAAGCATACCCATTCCTGACCAGACACACACACACACACACATACACACTCACACAGACATTCAGCTTTATATGTATATATATATATATATATATATATATATATAGCATAAATGGTAATTAATAAAAACTGAAGAAAGTGCTCAATACTGTTGTAGAGCAAATATGCGTTTTATTTTTATTACCGTATCTTTCTGTTAAGTTCCATTATTGTTTCAGCTACTATCAAGAAATCATCTCACCAACGAGACGCCAAAAACTTTAACATTAAGACTTGAATTTTAAAATACCCCCTCCTACCCCCACATATTCCCCTTGCCCCTCAATGTATACCTATGCCCTCAGCCAAACCAGAAATGAACTTCCCAGACCCTCCCCCACAAGTTCCTTAAACTCCAATATTAAAAAATTACCAACATACCAAGTACCCCCTCCCACTTTTCCCCCTTGTTCCCTTCTACTTTTCTCCGCTCTTCTCGTCGTACCCCTCTCCTGACCTCATTCACTCTTTCACTCTTTCATCCCATAATAACGAACATTTCTGTAAAAGTCTGAGGAAGGTACAGACGGCCAAAAAAACGACCGAGTAGCTGAAACAATAATGTAACTTAACAGAAAGTTACGGTAATAAAAAATAAAACATATATATATATATATATATATATATATATACATACAATGAAACCCCGGGATACGGCGACACCATGTTTTTCCGGCCTCTGGTTACGATCTTTTCTCCGCCTTACGGTGTTATTTATAATCTATTTTGATTATATACATGAGTTCTACTATATATACATATATATATATATATATATATATATATATATATATATATAAAAGTGAAGTTGTCAGTCTGTGTGTGTGTGTGTTTATTTCCCTACTAAATTGCTCTGTCAATTTTCAGTCTACAGACTCGAGATTTGACACAAGGAGTAGTTAGATTTGAGAAAATTATTTTAATCGGCTTTCGGCTTTTAAGGGTCAATGTTCAACGATGTGACCTTTGAGAACTATCAAACTCCTTCATCAATTTGGGGTTTAAACACGTGAAATTTTAGATGTAGGTTACTTGGACATGGATCAAGCTTTTAATTTGATTTAGGATCCAAACAATAAATGTTAAGGAGTCAAAATTGGGGTCAAAGTTAAAAAAATAATTGACCTCTGCTGTCTCTATCAAATTACTCAGCCAATTCTTGGTCTAAACATTTGGAATTTTACATAAAGGGTATTCAGAGATAGGGCAATCTTTTTAATCGGTTCGGGTCGAAAATTTGGATTTCAATGGATCAAAGGGTAAAAGATTGTACTTTTTCGGTCTCTAGCAAACTATTCAACCGATTTTAAACATTTGAAATTTTTCATGAAGGTATTCAGATATGCAGCAAGCTTTTTAATCAGTTTTTGGGCAAAATTTGGCTGCCAAGTTGAAAGAGTTGACCTTTGCAGACTCTACCAAACTTCTCCGCCAATTTTGGGTCTAAACACTTAAAATTTTAGATGTGGGTTACCTAGACATGAGTCAGAGTTATATATATATATATATATATATATATATGTATATACACACACACACATAAAGTTATGAACAGCACATTGGCCCTAGCAAAACCGGGCTGAACTGCTAGTATATATATATATATATATATATATGATCACATCTATCTCTGTATCTATCTATCCGTGTACTTATCCACGTCTGTTCATCTCTATCTACCAAAATTCCCGCTTCAATCAACCAACCTTAAAAAAAAAGAGTAATAGCTCTTTGACTGAAACAACTTTCTTTTTCGTTGATCTACTTTAAGAGATTGCACAGAAATTAACGAGCGTTTAATGTAATTTAATCAATGACTCCGTTCGAAATTCCAGGCGGGAAAAGAAAAAGGAATTAATCTTGTTACGCATAAAATGACGGAAAATCGTTCATTCGTTTGTTGTTCCTATCCGTTCTTTATCGACAACTAAGCGTTGGATCAATTCAGACGTCTTTACTTTCCATCCGTCTATGTTATCTGGTCGCGACGCCATCTTGAAAATAACGATAAAGCAGAGACAGGCTCGCAACGACTCTTCTGTGGGAAAGCGATTACAGGGAAGAGAAAAGTGCATCACCTACAAAGTTTCGAAGCCAGTATTGAACGCTATCAAAGTGCGCTGATCAGCTCCTGCTTAGATGTGGCAGCAGTACTCCGTTTTAGGGTGTACCTGGCTTTTATACAGATAGAGAAGTGCATCGGCTGTTATATATCTGCTGGCGCGGTAGAATTTTCTAGCTAAGCATTTTCAAAGAGATACGTTACTCACATTATGTGGATTTTTCTCATCACCACGTTCCGCCCAATGTAACCTCTGGCCTTCTTCGGATGTATCTTGTCGAATTCGGGAGTCTGCACCGAATTTTAAATAGAACCGTTTATTTAATCCACAGAGGTTGCATGTTCTTCTCGTTTCTTGTGATCCTGTGAAGCAATCCCTTCCCAGGAGATCCCTTTGTCACATAAGAGTCAATCCTCGGTCACGGACCAAAGGTGACCCGTGCCTTGTCTTTCGCAAAGTATTTTAATTTTTAATTTTTAATCAGTGTGGCAGGACCCGTCAATTGCTTTGTTTGGTGTTAATTTCACGATGGAGCTGATATGCCGCTGTTTCGTCGATCTGTCGTGTTGGAAGGGACTCAATCTCATGCACACAGAAGAAAGACAAACTCACTTCTCTATTCTACGGATTAAATTCACGATAAGATATACAATATATATATAGTTATATACCATATATATATATATAGTTATATACAATATATATATAGTTATATACAATATATATATAGTTATATACAATATATATATAGTTACATACAATATATATATATATTTAGTTATATACAATATATATATAGTTATATACAATACATATATTTAGTTATATACAATATATATATAGTTATATACAATATATATATAGTTATATACAATATATATATATAGTTATATACAATATATACATATAGTTATATACAATACATATATTTAGTTATATACAATATATATAGTTATATACAATATATATATATAGTTATATACAATGTATATATAGTTATATACAATATATATACAATATATATATAATTATATACAATATATATATATATAGTTACATACAATATATATATATATAGTTATATACAATATATATAGTTATATACAATACATATATTTAGTTATATACAATATATATAATTATATACAATATATATATAGTTATATACAATATATATATATATATACAATATATATATATAGTTATATACAATATATATATATATATAGTTATATACAATATATACATATAGTTATATACAATACATATATTTAGTTATATACAATATATATAGTTATATGCAATATATATATAGTTATATACAATGTATATATAGTTATATACAATATATATATACAATATATATATATATATATATATATATATATATATATATAGTTATATACAATATATATATATAGTTATATACAGTATATATATATATATTTATATACAATATATATATAGTTATATACAATTGTTCGTAGTTCAATGTTGATTTTGACAGACTCTGCTGAATCCATAATAGATTAATTTCCCTCTCGGTATAGCGGTGGAATGATGCGGGAAGAGAGGGGCGTGTGGCGACTCTTAATGCTTAATCATCTTCAAGACTCAGCTCGATTCTGGCGGTTTCGATGCTGGGATCCGTTCATATAGTGAAGTGACGGGTGGCCCGGAGCCGCTTCCTAGACCAATTGCGTCTAGTTACGTCACCACTCCATCCTCTCTGGTTGCACCTGCGATTCTGCAGCGCTTTGATGCCCCGAAAAGGTCACTTCCGCGATCTGTGGGTCACGGGCATTGTACGCAAGAGCTAAATATTTCTCCTCTACCCTTGAGTCAGCATTCGTTGGCATCGAAAACGAAATTAGGTTTTCGTTACTTCTCAAAGTGACATTGAGTTGTCGCCTTTCGATAAAACAATGAAATTTACAAATCCAATCTTTCTCTCAGCAATGTCTGTTACGGCGCCCAGACACACAAACGATAATTAAAGAATAAGGAAATCATATCTGCTCGGCTTCTCCAGCATTTCGGGAGTCTTGACGCGCCCACCCCCGTGGAAAGCCCAATTGGTTACGTCACACTCTCTTAAGTACTTCATAGTTTTAATCGCAGTATCGCCCGTACTGAAGTTTGAACCTGCAACGGTTAGAGAATGCATTTGGAAAGAGAGGGAGGTGTGTAAATTATATTGTAGACACGTTTACAGGAAGTGAGTGTCAGCTGATCGGATGCGTGGTGTGAGTCACGTGATCAGGTTAGCTGAATCGAGAAGATTGGGTTTGGACTTAGAAGGCGACGGACGGCTTAACAGTCGTTCCCTCCCCTTCACTGGGAGGGGGACGCTGACGTGTGTGGAAATAAGACCGAGAAGTAAACCATGCAGGCTAGAGATTCACTTCCATCCTTCTGCGGTCGACATCTGGAAGGTGAACAAAAATCTATAAAACCAATTCATCGTTTGAAGTGAATAAATCTTAATCCCAAAACAGGTACCAGTCTCTCTTCAAGACACGAGATGATTTCAGGTAGACCAATATCCACCACGCATGAAGGTATGTCCCAAAATACATGTACAACACACACACACACACAAACACACACACAAACACACACACACAACACGCACACACAAACACACACACACACACACACAACACACACACACACAACACGCACACACAACACACACACACAACACACACACACACACAACACACACACACAACACACACACACAACACACAACACACACACAACACACACACACAACACACACACACACAACACACACACACCACACACACACACACACACACACACCACACACACACACAACACACACACACACACACACACACACCACACACACACACAACACACACACACACAACACACACACACACAACACACACACAGAGAAGCATATGAACAATTAAATATGAAGATACAACAAATAGAGAGAACAACTAGACGATCACACACGGTCCTCTTTATGATACAAGAACACACAACTTCACTTAACTCTATTGTAACTAACGCCTTTATCCATTACGCCACTATTCTTACATTTCTGAATTTTTTGAGATGAGGATTGCTTATTCGTCTTGAATGTCTTTTTCACCACGTTTTGGTCGTGTTAACCTCCGACTTTCTTCAAGTGTATCTTGTAAATTACAATTTTCTTTTACAAATGGGGGGGGGGAGGGGGGTCACCACTTATCAAGGCCAGAAGCCACTCGAGGATAAGGGTTAATAAGTGTACAGTGGTCAATGGGACAATGACGTAATAATTGCTAGTAGTGGGAATATGGTAAATTGGATTACTTAAGGGGAACGGCTCATCAAGAACTTGTTTACATTGGACTTGAAGGAGACGACCATATCATAGTCAGACGGAAAGTAGGCAAATGGAAGAGAGGTCCGCAGGTGTGCAGTTCTAAGAGAGAAACTTTGTTCATGGAATCTACGTTTAGGTTTAGGCACAGATAAAGAGTGGTGGGGGGGAAACTATTGATAGTGTTTTCAGATAGACGAGTGTTTCTCGTGTAAGTTTGGCGAGGATGGAACCATAGATTGGAGATCAGACATAGTTATGAATGTATTTAAAGCGATTAGTCTTTAATTGCGAATTACTTCGAACCGCTAACCAGTCTTGTCGGACCGAACAAGAACATGCTACCCCTCTCTGTGAAGTAAATAAAGAGTATCGTTCGAAATTCCGTGCAAATATTCAAGTTCGACAGTAAAATTCACAAGTTCAACAATATACACCTGAAGAAGGACGAAGGTTACATCGACCAAAGCGTTGTGAAAATGACACTCAAGATGAGAACAGTAGTCCGAAGAATCCAAATACATGTTGTTGCTGTCTGAGCTATCGCCAGATAAGAAGCAGAAGTTAAAATTAAATGTGAATAGAAATCTTGCTGTCCAACTCCCTACGTAGTATTCCTCTAAATTTGATCCCAAATAGTAGCCCCTTAAAATGACACCATACTATATGCGAGGTGTCTTCAATAACTTTCCAGGCATTTTTGTGTGCACACTTTTATTGATGGTACAAACATGAAACTCTAGCCCTCTTCGAAGTAATCTCCCCCGGCTGCAATGTACATTGGGCTATTTCAAAAACTGGAAGGCTTCATGAAAGTCCTCTTGTGTGATCATGTCAATGACCCTCGTTACAACCCCTTTCCTGTCCTCAATTGTATCATAACGACAGCCTCTAAGGTTTTCCTTGAGCTTAGGGAATCACCAAAAGTCACAGGGAGCAAGATCTAGACTATAGAGAGGGTGAGGTATTATCTTGATGCCCCCCCCCACAGTTTAACAGAGGTAAGGGGTCACGTGGTAATAATACAAAAAAGGTCATGGCTGTTTGGTTATTAGCTTAAATATAACGATTTTTATTTTTTTATCGATGAATATTTTTAAGCTGAATTACTATATTGTCCAATTGACTACTGCACTTTTCAACCCTTATCCTCGGGTGGCCTCTGGGCCTTATTGTCCAATTGACTACTGTGCACTTTTCAACTCTTATCCTCGAGTGGCCTCTGGGCATTGATAAGTGGAAATGCCCAAGTAACAAAAAATAGGTATATAACAAATTTCCCGAATTTGACTACTGTGCACTTTTCAATTCTTATCCTCGAGTGGCCTATGGGCCTTGATAAGTTGTAATATATATTTTTTACAATATATATATATATATATATATATATATATATATATATATATATATATATATATATATAACAAAATGGGTTGGAGTCGCTGAATAACTCATCCTCCCGTTAAAGCGGTTCCATTTTTAGCCATGACAGCGTCTTTCTTTCCGATCTTCTCTGAACACCCTTCCGCATCTTCAGTTCCTCGCGAATAATTGTGTGTACAGTTCCCACACTGACATAAAACTGTTCACTTATTGTCTTTATAAACAAACGACCGTCCTAATTTATGAAATTCTTTATTTGGCCAATCAACTCCCAGACTGATTTTTTAAAATTAATCAGCCGTGACAATCAAACTTTAGTAGGATCATTAGTGAGATATCTTCTTAAGCGATAGAAGGATCCCACCATTTTCCCAGCGACCTTGGCCACAGACTTGATGTATGTGTTCCATTTAAGATCAGGAGTAAAGGTCAAACCCAGAAGCTTATCAAAACATGGGGCCTCCCCTACACGAGAGCCATTCATTTCAATCGATGCCAGATGGGGATCAGAGCGTTTTTGATGTAATGATAGGAGCTTGGTCTTAGATGCATTAAAGGTAACCAGCCACCTCTTCACCCACTGAACCACGCGCTCAAGATCTGAGGATAGAGAATCAGAGAGAACGTTGTCATTTACGGTCTTTGATGTGTTGCCGTAGATGGTCGTGTCGTCAGCATAGATGTCAGCGAATGATTTTAGTACGTGTTTTGGGAGATCATTGATGTAGATCAAGAAGAGAGTTGGGCCCAGGATGGACCCCTAAGTGGACTCCAGCATTAATACTGTGGGCCTCTGATTTCTGCCCATCAACCACTACTCTTATGAGACTATCAGAGAGAAATAATTTAATGATAGAGAAAACATTTCCAGTCATACCGTAGCTGGAAATCTTGTGAAGTAGGCCTTTATACAATACCTTATCGAAGGCCTTTGATATGTCAAGAGCAATTGCCCTAAAAATGAAGCCTTTGTCGAGAGATTCTCTAATTCTATGTGATATAACTGTTAGCACGTCTACTGTCAATCTAGCAAAACGGAAACCATATTGTGTGTCACTAAGAAGGTTATTTCTGCTGAGGTGGTTGACTACTTCTCTATTTAATATGGATTCCAGCAACTTACTCATGACACTCAGGAGACTTATTGGTCTGTATTCAGAGGGAGATGACTTATCACCTGAATTCTTTAATACAAGTCATACTGATGAGGTTTTCCAGGGTGTTGGAAAGCACTTCCCTGAAGGCAACGCTTAAACAGTTTGGCAAGTATGGGAGCAAGTTCTGGTTGTAGCTTTTTAAACACTATAATTGGAATACCGTCAGGACCAGTTGCTTTACTGGAATCAAGGTTCTTGATTAGCTTGGCAACCTCACGCACAGATATTTGTATGTTACCTACCGTGTTGTGTGTTGTAGGAGGAAATACGGGGAGTTGATGGCCTTCGTCGCATAGGGTAGAATTTGCTGCAAAGTTCTTGGCAAATAGTTTGGCCTTGTCGGATTCTGACAAGATGACCTCTGGACCATTGATAATGTTTGGGATAGAACGAACGCTTCTGTTCAGGATCCTATTTGCTATTTGCCAGAACTGGTGGGAACCAAGCCGCTGCTCAGCTACTTTGGATTTAATGGATTGAGCATATAGCTCTCTTGCATTTTTTATTACTCTTTTACCGTGGTTGCTGGCGGTCCTGAAACAGCTTTAGTCTCAGTGCATCTATTACGTTGGTAGCTATGGAAACAGTATATTACATCATGGCTCTCCTGAAGTGTTGATCAAACACCACCTTCCTTAATCTTAGAAAGAAGACATGTTACAACTATTTGATCTAATTTCCTATTCTTAATTGTATTATCTAACCGTTTCATGCTATAAAAATGAATTTCTTACCTGCGTGATTCATCAGTTTCCAATTATATATATATATATATATATATATATATATATATATATATATATATATATATATATAGTTATTTATAAAATATATATGGCGATTAAGCTACACTAAATATTCGGCGTTTCATCTACTTTAGGACTCCTCAGGCTTAGGCGCATAAGCCCGAGGCGTCCTAGAGTGGATGAAATGTGGAATATTCAGTGTAGCTTAATCGCCATATATATTTTATAAATCACTAACTAGCTCTACCTATGTATTGAGCACTTTTGAAGTAAATACTTAAAGTTTAAGTATAAATCTATACTTTCGTATATTAATTTTATGTGAGTAAATTAAGTAGTTATATATATATATATATATATATATACATTACTTTTTTGCCATCAGTTATAATCGAAATCGAAACCAAAACTTATGAAGAATTCTTGATAAACTAAAAAAAATAAAAATTAGATGACTTAAGTGCCATCATTTATAATTTGAAACCGAACCAAAACTTATGAAGAATTCTTGGTAAAATTATTTATGACAAGAAATGGAAGTACGAATCGGATATATGCGTGACACAGAAAATAAGACACACGCTATCGTATTAATGTATAGATACCACTCGGTACGGACCCGGCAACAGAAGACTAGATAAGAACGATAAAAAAAAATTATGAATAAAATAAGACCACAAAACAGACTTGTTGACATCTGAAAATTTAGCTCAGTAGTAGAGCATTCAACTATTGAATGATCCCGTATTCAAATCTGAGTGTATCCCACCGCTTTATTTTAATTTTTTCTCATTAATGAGTTTAATTTACGATAAAAAAAAAAATGAGGTACCATTTAAAATCGCCGTAAATCATTTCTTCGTTTGCATACTTTAAAACTAAACATTAATCAGAAGTAAGGTTTCCAGGGCATTCATTGTCAAGCCCAAATATCAGCTGACGTGATATTGTAAACAAACACGGATGGAATTTGATGGACGACATTATCATTATTATTTATTTTATTTTTTTCAATTATTTATTTATTTTTGCGAATTAGTCCACCGGGCAAATTATTCTTCCTAATACAGGGTGTCCCAAACGAAGCTGAATTGATGAAATACAAGATGGAACAACAGAAGCAACAAATCAGTAAAAAAAGATTTTAGAGAATTTCTACAATGACTAATACAATACAATATAATATATATAATATAATATATATAATATAATATATAATATAGTATATATATAATATATATAATATAATATATATAATATAGTATATATATAATATAATATAAATATAATATAATATATATATATATAATATAAATATAATATAATATATATATAATATAATATATATATATAATATATATATAATATATATATAATAGAATATATATATATAATATAATTTATATATAATATAATATATATATATAATATAATATATATATGTATATATATACATATAATCTATAAATATATATATATATATATATATATATATATATATATATATATATATATATATATATATATATATATACAGTGTGTCCCAAAACTGAATTAATCAAATACAAGATGGAACAACAGAAGCAACAAATCAGTAAAAAAAAAAGATTTTAGAGCATCTACAATGACGGTAACGAAGTTATCAGAGATCGTTACACCACCGAGGAGCAGATATTTATCATAGAGTGGTAATTTTGGTTGAATTCAAATTTCAAACCCGTCAACTTCTTTTGGGACATCCTGTATTTTCGTGGAAACATACTTTATTTCCTTATAATATATACCAATCCTTATTTAAGAAACTCCATGTAATTAAAGAGCAATATGGAGAATAAATGACAAAAGACTATATTCCAATTGTAAATGTCGAGTTAATTAAAGGAATAAATTATAAGATGGTCAACATCATGAACTTAGGAATATAGTCTTTTGATATTTATTCACTATATTATAGAACATAATAGACAGGGTCTAAATGGGCACAGTCTCAGTAAAATATATTTAAAGGTGCTGATATTTTTCATACTTTTGGTCGAAGTCAAATTTCAAATCCGTCAGCTTCTTTTGGGACACACTGTATATACTACGTTTCCAGGTGAGCATTGTCTGAATTAATTTTAATCCTACCCAAATAAGGTCAGGGGTTTAGTTGGCCAAAGACGTGTTGAGATAACGACAACTATCCATCCATCCAGCGCGGCTGCAGCCGAGATTGAACACTTTACACGAGTTTGTAGTGTAATTTGAATCTTGTCGGTAGGTGAATACTTGATGCTTCGCCAGGGTTATCAAGGGTATTTTCTTTTATCGTGACGCCATCGCTAGATGGGGTGCCTACTAGGGCTTAAAACAGTACCATCTATCCTCGAGACAAGGATAGACCGCGCAAGTTTCTCAACCTGATAATTTAACCTTGCAGTACAAACAGCGCCTTGCCTTCCCAAATGGTCACCCACCTGGTACTGGCCAGGCTCAACTTCCGTGATCTGGCGGAAACCGGTGTGTCAACGTGATTGTGCCGTATATATATATATATATATATATATATATATATATATATATATATATATATATATATATATATATGACAAAAGTTATTGTTTTATCTTTTTAGTTACACATGTTTCGGTTACTGAATTGTATCAACGACCCAGTAACTTCATCAGACTTTACAGAAAAGTCTGATGAAGTGATTGGGTCGTTGATATGATTTGGTAACAGGAACATGTGTAACTAAGCAGATAAAACGGTAATAGAAAAATATGTATTCGCTCTGCAATAGTATCGAGCACTTGTCAGGTTTTTACTAATTACCATTTTTACTATATATATATATATATATATATATATATATATATATATATATATATATATATTGTGTACAGAAAGTTGTTAGATGAGACAAGTCATTGGTACCGTCGGTTTCAAGCCCGATAATAAGGACCGTTTAAGATATCCTTATCAAGCTCTCTTCAGACGAATATCAACTTTCTGTACATAAAATATAAATACACTCTTATATTTCGGATTTTCCTTTTAATTGAGCACTCTACTGGATTTCTTTGTCCCCCTAAAACTAATCGTATATATGTGTGTGTGTGTGTGTGTGTGTGTGTGTGTGTGTGTGTGTTTTATCCTATAGATGCGTTTTTCTTTTGTTTGTATTGATATTCATATTAAAAAAACTCTTTTCTATTTATTTAAATATACAATACAATTTTCTTATATATGGGTCATGGTATTGGTTAACTATTACGTGTAATTATATTCATGCAGATATTCTACATGATTTATACTTGCGTAATATTTGCTTAAAAAGTTTACAGGACATCATATTGTTTCCATATATATTTATCTATGCGTATATATTTTTGTTTAATCTATCTATCTATCTATCTATCTATCTATCTATCTATCTATCTATCTATAAAAGTGAACGTGTCTGTGTGTGTGTGTCTGTCTGTGTACATTTCCCTACGCAATAACTCTGTAAATTTTAAGTCTACAGACTCGAAATTTGATATACAGGGTACTGAGATTTGGGAAAATCTTTGTAACATGTTTTCGGTCAGAAAGTTGGCTATTAAGGGGTCAAAGTTCAACGGTTTTACCGTTGATAACTCTACGAGACTTCTCCGCTAATTTTGGGTCTAAACGCTTTAAATTTTAGATATAGGTTCCTTGAACGTGGATCTAACTTAATAATTTGATTTGAACCCCAAACAGTAAATGTAAAGGGTTTATAAAAGGGGGTCAAATATTT
>NC_136525.1:3902925-3905425 GCF_053919585.1 Euprymna scolopes
TATATACATATACATATATATATATATATATATATATATATATATATATATATATATGTATGATGAAAAAAATGGAAATAGTATTCCGACAAAATAGAGAAAATAAAAAGGAACAAACCGTATTATGTATTCATCAACGTTTCGTCTTTATTTCGAGACTTCCTCTGGATGAATGAGATTAAGAAACCAAAAAATATACCAGTACAAAATATTTGAAAATGTTGCACGTGCACAGTGTGACGCAGTTCTATTTCAGAGAAACGGAAAATTGATTTGAGAAAATTGGAGATGGTCAATTTTTTTAACTTTGACCCCTATTATGACCCTTTAAAATTTATTGTTTTGGGATCAAATAAAGTTATTAAGTTAGATCCATGTCTAATGAACCCATATCTAAAATTTCAAGTGTTTGGACCCCAAATTGTCGGAGGAGTTTGGTAGAGTTCTCAAAGGTAAAATCGTTGGACTTTGACCCCTTAATCGCCAAATTTCTGATGCCCGGCGTTGCCCGGGTATTTGGAGATGTATATTGAGCAAAAACGAAGTGGTCAATTTTAATCGCTAAATTTCTGGCCTAAAATCGATCACATCGATTTTTCTAAATCTCAGTACCCTGTATATCAAATTTCAAGTCTGTAAACAAAAATTGACAGAGTTATTGCGTAGGGAAATGTACACACACAGACACACAGATACACAGATACACAGACAGACATACACTTTAACTTTTATAGATATATAGATAGATAGATATATAATTAAATAAAAGACGAATGGGATTGCGAAAAAAAAATACGAGTAAATTATACGTTGTAGAATATATACAATTGTATAAAATATATGTACAAAATGGCATATGTGAGGAAGTTAAAATTTAAAATATATCCCAAAATAAGTGCAAAGATTTTACGAATTCCTTCTTTCGACAGAGAGAGGGCCTGCGTAAAAGGATAGAGACTGACTCCAGACTCCTCAGGTGATTCGAAGGGTCAGCCCGGTGTAAAAGCCTAAACCAGTCCATTTTATATGCATTGGCACACGCATTTTGATTTCAATTTATGTATTTTCAAATGCATTTTTGTTATACTACCTCTCACTTTATATATCATTTTAGTTAAGATGAGTATTATTTATTAATTTCTTTATTGAAAATTATTATACTCATTTGTATTAGTTGTTGTTGCACGACGTTTCGGCCAACTATTCCTCTGGGCTTCGTCAGGTGATTAGCGCGACGGGATAGGAACTTGAAATCTCCTAACTGCATTCTCAGAAATGACTGCCATCCGTAGTTGTTGTCGTCTCACCATGTTTTGGCTACATATAAATATAACATAAATATATATACATATAAATATAAGATAAATATATATATACATATAAATATAACATAAATATATATACATATAAATATAACATAAATATATATACATATAAATATAACATAAATATATATACATATAAATATAACATAAATATATATATACATATAAATATAACATAAATATATATACATATAAATATAAGATAAATATATATGCATATAGATATAACACAAATATATATATACATATAAATACAAAATAAATATATTTACTAATTGTCTGTATTTTGTAGATGGGGTGTTTTCATTGATTGAGATTGTCGGACTGACTTCCTCATCTTGTTTGTTATAGTCACAACGTTTCGGCCGTTTTGCCCTCCGGCCTTCATCAGGTGTTTTGTATCGCACTGGGGAACCGTTTGTTAAGAGTCTCGTCCTAGTGACATATGACCAAGTGGTCCTAGACGTTGTATCAAAGTTTACAGTTACCCAAAGGTGCTGAGTTCAATCCTGAACGAAGGCAGTGAAAAGTAACATTCAAAACAGACAATCAGAAACTGTCCCAGAGCCTAGCTGGAGTCTGAACATGGTACCCCCGTAATAATAATAAAGGGTTGGGTTCGAGACTCCTAACAAACGGTTCTCCAGTTCGATACAAAACACCTGGTGAAGGCCGGAGGGCAAAACGGCCGAAACGTTGTGACTATAACAACCAAGATGAGGAAGTCAGTCCGACAATCTCTATTATTCTCATCTTTATTAGTTGTTGTTGCACGACGTTTTGGCCAACTATTCCTCTGGGCTTCGTCAGGTGGTAACCGCGACGGGATAGGAACTCCGAATCTTCTAACTGAATTCTCAGCAATTACTGTCATCCATAGTTGTCGTTGTCTCACCACGTTTTTGTCCAAGTAAGCCTCTGGCTGGCTTTGAGAAGGATTGAAACCGCTATCTTCAGACAATTCTCACCTGGAACCGTAGAGATTCAACGTCTCTATCCACTGCACCACGGGCCCCCAAGGGCGATCAAGGTTGAATTTTTTTGGTCTTATAAATCCATGTTTATTTATTATCTGATCTTCCAGGGTCGTACAGAATGGTATATATATTATTTTAATTGAAATTCATTATTGAAATGAGTGTTATTTATTAATTTATTTGTCGCGAACATTTATC